>NW_020954723.1:15056935-15088919 GCF_900497805.2 Vombatus ursinus
ATAGATAGATAGATAGATAGATAGATAGATAGATAGATAGATAGATAGATAGATAGAGAGCACAGGGTGAGTTGAAAATGAAGGGGTCACATCTGGAGAATAAAATTAAGGGGTGAGAGAGAATTATACTAGGAGAAGGAGAAAGGGAGAGGTAGAACAGTGTAAATTATCTCACAAAAAAAGAAAAGCAGAAAAGGCTCTTACAGTGGAGGGGAAATGGGGGAAGGTGAGAGGGAATGAGTGAATCTTATTCTCATTGAATTTGACTTAAGGAGGGAATAACATACACACTCAATTGGGTATGGAAATCTGTCTTACCATACAGAAAAATAGGAGAGGAAGGGGACAGGAGAGTAGGGGAATGATAGAGAGGAGGGCAGATTGGGAAAGGGGGTAATCAGAAGCAAATACTTCTGAGGAGGGACAGGGTCAAAAGAAAGAATAGAATAAATGGGGGGGGGGCTGGATAGGATTAAGGGAAATAGAGTTAGTTTTTCATACCATGTCTACTATGGAAGTGTTTTACATAACTGCAGATATATAACCTATATTTAGTTGCTTGCCTTATCAATGAAGGTGGGTGGGGAGGGAGGAAGGGAGAAAATTTGGAACCCAAAGTTTTAAAAGCACACATTTAAAAAAAATGTTTTCACATGCAGCTGCGAAATAAGAAATACAGGAAATGGGGTACAGAAATCCATCCTGCCCTACAGAAAAATAGAAGGGGAAGGGGATAAGAGAAGGGGGTGAGGGATAAAAGGAAAGGCAGACTAGGGGAAGGGGTATTCAGAATGCATGCCGTCTTGGGGTGGGGGAGGGTAGAGATGGGGTGAAAATTTGGAACTCAAAATCTTGTGGAAGTAAATGTTGAAAACAAAAAAATAAATAAAAATTACCATTAAAAAAAGGAAAAAAAATTGTAAAAATAAAAAAAAATAAAAAAATAGAAGCCTCTTTTTCTTACAGCCCAATGTTCTTTCCTTTACTAAGCAATACCTAATTAAACATAGCCACAGTATATGGTCAGTTCAGAGAAAGTAAGAGTTCCTGGGAAAATTCAAGGAGAAGGGTGGTAAGTGTGAATAGAAATGGAGTAGTCACACTCTCCCTTATTAAGAAAGTATAGGGTGGATAAAGCACCGGCCCTAAAGTCAGTAGTACCTGAGTTCAAATCTGGCCTCAGACCAAACACTTGACACTTACTAGCTCTGTGACCCTGGGCAAGTCACTTAACCCCAATTGCCTAAAAATCTAAAAGAAAAAAAAAAGTATAGGAATTGGAGTCACTCCATGTTTCATGACAACTGAAGAGGATCAAAGGATCATTGATCACAGGGTCAAAGATTTAGAGCTGAGATGGGCCTCAGAAGTCATTGAGTCCATATCTCTCATCGTATGGCTGAGGAAACTGAGACCCTAAAAGATTAGTTGACTTGCCCAAAGTCACACTGGTAATAAAGTGGAAGAGCCAGGTTTGAACCAGATTTTCTAATTCTAAGTTCAGTGCTCTTTCCACCATACCACACTACTACCTTATCTTCCCTTCCACATATGTGTCTGACTTCACATTCACATGTGTGAATGCTAGTCTGTTTAGTGGTAGTCCAAGTCTGTTGTTCTTCATTCCAAAACACTCATCTCTATCCTAATGTTGATAATAATAATGATAAACAGATGGCATTTATATAGAACTCTAAAGTTTGCAAAGTACTTCACAAATACTATCTCATTTTATTCTCACAATAATCCTAGAAGGTAAGAGCTGTTGTAATTTCCATTTTATAGATAAGAAAACTGAGTCAGGCAGAGGCTAACTGACTTGCACAGCTAGGAAGGGACTAGGAAAGAATTTGAACTCTAATATTACTGATTCCAGGCCCAATGTTCTAACTACTATATCACCCAGCTACCATGACAACTTCCTTCTCATTTTGCTTTCAGAAGATAAATCTTAATATAGTCCTTTGCAATTAAAAAAAAAAAACTACAGGTGACTGGTCTTTCCCCACAAGATTTAAATTGAAATAGAAAAATGAGAGAGATACAAGTAAGAACATCATTATTTTCTCCTACTAGAATTAAACAGCTTTATTATAAACATGCAAATGAAGTTAAACTCTCAGTAACTGAATGCCAAATAACACCACAGAAAATAGTTAATGAAATGTATTCTCCCCTCCCCCCTCAGGAGATGACTGTGACAAAAGTGACAGATATTGTCACTATAATGTGACATTTTTGCATAACTTTTTTTTTTACATACAAGGCAATTCAGTAGGAGACTTTTGAGTCACTGATGGGGAGTGCGGCCAATGACCTAGAACCTAACTACAATTCAAGATGTGAGCAAGTTCCTTTTTTCACAAATAAATATTTCTTTTAATGCAGAAGGAATTGAGGTAGGAAATTAAAGCAAACAGGCACCATACAAGACCTAAAAAGGGAAAAAGCTAGTTTAAATTTGCCTTTCATCATCACCATATTAAAAATGCAACACAGATGTCACTATAACATAGGTCAAAATCTTTACCACCATAGAAATCCCTTATGAGCTGCTTTGTTACTTCCTAGTGGGAGTGGATGGGGGTTAAGTGAGACAAAATACTTTGCATGTTTGATCCAAAGTGGATCTGACAATGACACACCAAGGAGAAGACTGCACTGGTTGCCAGAATCTGTCTGCCACCATTCAGAGACAGCTATTTCCTCCAAGCATAATGCTACTGGTCATGGCAGGGAAGCATTCAGCTGAAGTTAATTTGGGGTAACATAGAAGGTGGCCCTGGCACCTGGGCATAAAAATATGCACATTCCCACAAAACCTTAGGTATTAGAAATTATCTTGGACTTTGTGTAAAATTTAAATACTTCAAATCTTTGAAACTTCTGTCCAAACCAGACCACATCTTGTTTCTCAAGCTCTGCAGTGCTTTGGCACTAATTCATGTCTCTGGTTCAGACCCTTCCTTTCACCTGCCAGTCACTCATGGGGTAGCATTGTTCTAGAGCCCAACTACAGCTCAAGAACTAAATATATTCCCTTTCCTCCTAAATAAATTGCTCTTTCATTGTAGAAGGAATCAAGGTAGAAAATTAAACAGATACCATCCAGGACCTAAAAATGAAACGTAGTTGTTAAATTTGCCCAAACCAGACTATATCTTGTTTCTCACATGCTGCAGCCCTTTGGAATCAATTCATGTATCTGGTCCAGACGCTACCTCCTACCTCTGGCCCACTTTTCAAGCAACCTTATCTCTGGGAGCTGACTCCTGGCTCTACATGACTGACTTGGCAAATCCCAGTCTCAATCTTTCCCTGCTTCTAGAATCAAGAAGCCTCAGCTGGCACTGGGACATTCTTGACTATTGTCACTTGTCCCTTAGGACAGTGACATCAGAAAAATTAGATGGGGAAGCAATCAGGTTGCTATGTTTGGCTTTATCTTTTTCTTGGTCACTGGTATTTGCCACCTGAGCCCAGTAAATAGGTGGAAAAGTGACTATAAAAGAAAATTGACAAAAAATATTGGCCTGAAATTTCAGCCTAAATGTAATGCCTTTTAGGGAGATCAAATTTAATTAATTTCAAAACACTTATTAAGGATCAATGTGTAGTTCACTGTGATAAACAATCAGGATACAAAGGCCAAAAAAAAAATAGTCATTGACCTCAATGAGTTTACATTCTATGAAAATATTATATACACAGATAGTTAAATTGCACGGTAGTGTATGCATATATACACAACATAAAGTGTAAAGAAGTGAAGGGAAAGAAGTAGCTCTTCGAGCATTATTTCTAAAGAATGTGTTTCTAATTCATTTTTATCCCAAGAGTTAGAGGATACTCCCATTTAATTTTTATCTTTGTTTCTAGTAGCTAGTGGGCATAACAGAAGAACTATTGGGATTACCTGGCAATCTCTGACAACCATAGAGTGCTGTGGGGAGAAGACAACTGACATTTCTCTAGGAAAGACAGAAAGACTGTGGTGAGGCATTCATTACCCAACTTGCAGAAGGATTAAATGACAGTAACCTTGATCAGACTCAGAACAAGCATCAGAAGAGACAGTTGTGTTTTTCTCTGTGTGAAGACACAGAGCATCTACCCCTCTGTTCTCTGAGTAGGTTAATACATGCAGAGATGATTGAAATGTAGCCAAGTGGTGGTTCAGCATGAAAATAGAGTTTTTACTGAAAGAACGCAATTCAACAATTTTAACTCACCACACATTTTTAATGCCTATTCATTTTAGTTTCCTCATCTGTAAAATGGGGATAATAATAACATCTACCTCCCATGATTGTTGTGAAGATCAAATGAAATAATAATTGTAAAATGCTTAACACAATACCTGGCACAGAGTAAGGACTATATAAATGTTAACTATTACATTATTTTCAGTTGCCAGTTCTCTCTTTTCTACTTCCTACCTCCCCCATTCATTGAGAAAGCAAGAAAAACAAAACCCATTACAAATATGCATAGTCAAGCAAAGCAAATTCCCACATTAACCATGTCAAAAAGAAAGAGAGAAAGAGAATGAGAAAAAAGAAGCAAGGAAGGAACGAAAGAAGAAAAAGTTCAATTTTCATTCTGATGTCATCACCTCTCTATTCTAGAAATTGATAACAAGTTTCACCATGATTTCTTTGGAACTTTGGTTGATACCATTGTGTTGATCAAAGTTCCTAGGTCTTTCAAAGATGTTTGTCTCTACAGTTTTTTGGTTATTGTATAAAGTGTTCTCTTGGCCCTACTCACTTCACCTTGCATCAGTTAATACTTCCTCATCTTCTCAGTCAACATATATTTATTAATCTTCTCTTATATTAAAAATACCTACTGTGTTTGAGAGGAAGCATGGAGTACCTTCCTTGGAGTCAGGAAGACTTGGATTAAAATCCTACTTCTGACACATACTGTCTCTGGAATATAATTACCTTTGAGGTGTCCTAGATAATTCTCAAGTTATAAATGATAAAGATGTTGAGGGTCTGCACTGTTTTAACCTTCTTTTTTTTTGGGGGGGTGAGGCAGTTGGGGTTAAGTGACTTGCCCAGGGTCACACAGCTAGTAAGTGTTATGTCTCTGAGGCCAGATTTGAACTCAGGTCCTCCTGACTTCAGGGCCTGTGCTCTACCACTGTACCACTTATCTGCCCCGGGTCTGCATTGTTGAAAAAAGTACTTGTTACTAGGAATTTCCTACACTAAAAATAATAATAATAATATTAATAGCTAACATTTATATAGTCCCTACAGGACTCAGTACTTTACAAGTAGTATTTAATTTGGTTCTCACAACAATTAGATGCTATTATTGTCCCCATTTTTATAGATGATGAAACTGAGGCAGTCAAAGATTAAGTGACTTGCCCAAGGTCACATAGCTAGAAAGTGTCTGAGGTCAGATTTTAACTCAAATCTTCCTGACATCAATGAAATCACAGATATTAATTTTTATTATTTTTTTAATGATCAAGGCACTGTGCTAAGATGATGATACAAAAATAAAATAAACATATTCCCTGTCTTCTAGGAGTTTATATTCTCATAGTGGAGCATGATCAGCCCCAAAGCAATTTAATACAAGTTAAAATGTGATAAAGGCAAAGGAAAGAATTTGAATATGCTTGATATTAGATTCATGGAACATTATATGAATTTAAAAGAAAAGAAGAATTTCAGAACATGTGGATTCATGAAGGTAGAATAGGACAGGATGAAACAATGGCATAATAACCCAGTTCAGCTGTAATGCAGGTTGTAAGAGGTGGGTATAGGTAGTGGCCATTGCCAAATAAAGCCAGAAAGATGGTTTGGAGCCAGACTGTGGACAATCAGACTATAGAGTTTTGTCCTATATCCAATAAGGAGCTACTGAAAATTTTTGAGTAGAAAAGCATTACTCACTGGCTGGACCCCAAAGGGAGTTCCCACACATTGTTATAAAAACCAAACAAATCCAGTGAAGAGCTCCTAAGACCTCAACCAAAATTCAAGAGTGTTCAGGGCATCAAGAGTTAGAATTAGAAGTAGCAAATGTAGACCAAGTGCATAGTGGGAAACCCAGAATCAGTCTTGAGAACCATGAGCAGAACTCTTGGCAGGAGAGGGCTTATATATAAGCAACATAACTTTGATTCCAACCAAATAGCATCCTTAGTAACAAAACATGGGGTGGCAGTAGATTTTATTATTATATGAACCCACCACATGAGGTCATTTAACTTAGCCAATATATGAGCCCAAAAATTTATGGTAAGACCCTACATTATCTCAAATTTCCACCAGATTATTAATGTCACTCAGGAATCTTTACTGTTTGACTTTTAGAATATGGAGAAAAAAGATGAACATGAAAGAAGCCATATAGGAGATTTGTCTGAGAATCAGGTGACTTGTTTTAGAGTTCTAAACCTGCCATTTAACTAGCTGTGTATCTTTTGGCAAATAAGTTTACATTACTAAGTTTGGTTTTCTTATCTATAAAATAATGGAATTATACAAAATTATACAAAAAACACAAAAACTCAGGAGTGGAAAAACTATAGTATATTTTATCATTTCTAAATAATATTTATTAATTGTTGGGTTTTGTACTCAACTGTGCTGGTTAATTGTAATTTTGTTTACAAGTATAGAAACTAGTATCTACCCATTGGGTTTCCAATGGACTTATTTCCTCAAAATTTTGACTAAGAGCTTGAGCCAGTACAAGTGTGGCAGAAAAACTCAAAGGATGACCCAGGCTAATTGCTTATGCAGCTAACATAGATATAGCCTTCAAATTTTATGAGAAGATTTACATATATTCTCATTTTGTTTCCCAAAAATCTTGATGGATTAAGGAAAATAAATAGTATTATTCTATTTTACAAATAAAGAAACTAAGATGAAGATAGGCTAAGCTTTTACTGCCATTGATAGCAGTAAAAAAGATTTTTTTTTTAAATAGAAGTTGGGATGGGGACTAGATCTGTTATTTCATTGGATATGAGGAAACTCTACCCATCAATACAGATAACCAATTTCTCTGCTTATAGTATTACTATACTCACAGTCTTAGAGAGTTGCCTAGAGAATTGAGAGGTTAAATGACTTTTCTGGGATTACAGGTAGGAGTTGAGAATAGGTTTTCTTGACTTTGAGTCCACTGCTCTAACCACTACACCATAGTTGTCTCTTAACAGAAAAGCATTCTACTGATAAAAGAAAAAAAACTTGCCAGAAAGTGAAAAATTATTAATATATGATGCATACAATTATTTTGTTTGTTATTCTTATCTTTACTTTAACTCATTTATCCAAGCAAAATGGCAAACAGAAATCAGTTGTTTTATGTATGTATATATGTATATGTGTGTATATACATATATATATGTGTGTATGTGTAGGCATGTATACACATACAAACACCATAAAATACACAAAAGAAAGGTGTTCTTTGGCTGAGAATAACATGAAATCTCAGCTCAAATCAAGAAAGAGGGCTTGATCTCACCAAAGGAGGTCCATAAAATCAGTTTCTAGGAAGCAAGCTGTAAATCAAGGATATGTAAAAAAAGTTGGCTTCCCCTATATGTCTGCTGATTCTCCTTCCACAAGTCTCACCTCAAAGTCTCTGCCACCAACTCTATCCCTTATAAGGGACTACAAGTCATGCTTAGCATTCTGTCTGCCAATTAGGTGTCCTTTCTCCCTCCATCTGACACACAGGGTTACTGCATCCTTATCCTTTTTGGGTGGGAACAAAGTTACATATGTAAAGGGTTTTTGTAAACCTTAAGGTGCTCTATAAATGGTAGTTGTTATCATCATCATTAGTAATTAATTAACTCTGCCTCAACATTATGAAAAAAGGAGTCTTGAGGGATATGAAAACTCACTACTTTTATTCTTCATTGGAAATAGAGAATAGAAATGCCTAATTACCTGCATGAGTAGTCTGTGATTTCTCTTACTTGCAGTTCATAATCACAATGTCGGACCTGCCAAAGATGGAGACAAAGAAACCTGGTTTGTAGTATAGGCCCTTCTTAAGACACCTTACATGAATATCAACATGAAGTTAAATCTATCATCTCTCTGCCTAAGAAAGTTTGAATGTGGCCATGAAGACCCTGCCCACAAATTTCTAGAGGAGTCAAGAGGAATTGGGTGAGACGTAATCAAGAACTAGTCTTATCTAATTAGATTATAATTCTTTTCATAAGCTAGATTATGGTTCTTTTGTTTATCTGGAGCCTCAATCTCACCCTACAGCTGAGGCGTCAAACTCATAGCCCACAACCCGCATGCAGCCAGCAGTATGTGACCTGAACAAGATTAAAATGTAATTGGGGAATTAATAAAATAAATAAAAGTACAAAATAACATAGATAATGTTAACTTGTGGTTTTCGAAGTCAATATACAGCTTCAGGGATCCATTTATATATGAGTTTGAAACCACTGCACTATAATACCTCTCAGTCATCCCAATAAATACCAAGATCCCATTGACCTTTTTCATGTCATGGAACAGCACTCATCCAATCTACCTCTCAAACAAATGTTGACTACTCCTCTATTGGCCATGACTGACTGGCCATATTACATATTCCTTTTCTTCCTCACCTGCCCAATGTCAAGTCTCCTACCCCATATTGAAATAGAAATAGAAATATTATTTAAAAAAAAAATCCTACCAAGTAAAGAAACTCCCTCTATGAATACCAGTCAGTATTTTAGCTGCAACTTATAATCCTATTTCTAAGAACATCAAAAAGTTAAGTGGGTCTCTAGGCCAGTATGTGTAAGGGTCGGATCTTTAATCCAGGTCTTCCTGAATCTGGCAGTTAGATGACTCAGTGAATAGAGGTCTGGGCCTGGAGTAAGAAAGACCTGAGCTTAAATCTGGACTCCAACACTGACTAGCTGTGTGACCCTGGGCAAGTGACTTAATTTCTCTTTGCTGGAGAAGGAAATGGTAAATGACTCTAGTATTTTTGCCAAGTAAACCCCATGGATAGCACTGGCAAGATGTTGTCCACAGGGTCACGAAGAGTCAGACATGACTGAACAACAAATCTAAAACTGAGGCTACTTCTCTATCTAATACACTCCACTATTTCTCTGTGCCACATGTAGATTCACCTGTTACAGAATACCCATGGGGTACAAATTGTGTAAGATATTGGTATAAATTATAGAATGACAGAATCATGGGTTCAGAGTAGGATAGAACCTTAGAAATCATTCAGAACTATCTCATCATTTTACAGATAACCTGAGAGCTAGGAACCTAAAGTGAATTAGCTAATATTGCACCCAGAGAATAAGTTCCAAAGGCAGGATTCAAACTCACATGCTCTGATAACAAATCCAATGCCCTTTCCAGCATGCCCTGATGACATTTTCTGAACTGCTGAATGTTGAATAATAAATATTTTAATATTAAGGAGTTACTTATAAGTTTAAAGGCACTTGGGTGGTATAGTGGATGGAATGCTTGGCCTGGAGTCAGGGAGACCTGGGTTCAAATCTTGTCACAAACACTTACTATCTTAGCTGTATTACCCTGGGAAAGTTACTTACCCTTAATTTTCTCAGTAAAATAGGGAAAATAACAGCACAAACTTCCTAAGAATGTTTTGAGGATCAAATGAGATATTTGTAAAGTGCTTAGCATGGTGCCTGGTACATGGTAGACCCTTAATAAATGCTTGTTTCTTTCCTTACTTATATCATTTAGTTACCTATCCCAGAGAAATAACATTCCAAGTTACCTGAAAAGTATTTGTCACAGAGACTACTGCATTTTCTGCTGGTCATTTTTGAGGAATCATGGAGTACCAGAATCAAGCAATTATCCTAAATTTCAAAATGGGGGAAGAAGATGAATCTTTCACATTATAATGAGATTTTCACTCTTTTGTGGTAAAATCCCCAAAATGGTTATTAAAGGGATAGTTAGTATGTATTTACGAAGGAAGCTTTGCCAAAAACCAGCCTGTGTTCACTAATAAAAGAAGGGGGCAAAGGGAATAAACATTTAAATAACACCTGTTATGTGCCAGACACTATGCTAAGCTCTTTTTACAAATATTATCTCATTTGATCTTCACAACAATCCTGAGAGAGAGGTGCTATTATTATCCACATTTTACAGTTTAGGAAACTGAGGGAAAACAAGCTTAAGTGACTTGCCCAGGGTAACACAACTAGTAAGTATCTGAGGCCAGATTTGAACTTCATAATGTGATATATAATCTAAATTCATCTCATTTTTGAACATGGGCCTAATTACCAATCAACAAGCATTTATTAAGCATCTACCATTTGCCAGGCACTTTGCTGAGCAATCAGGGTACAACCACAAACTACTAAAGGAAGAAAAGTACTAACTGTAGCATACATGGATTTTGACAATACATTTGGCATATTGTCTTGGGTAGTGGAAAGACTATTGGCTTTGGAGTCCCGAGTTCCAGTACCACTTCTACTACTTACTACATGTGTAGCCTTGGGCAAACCACTTCTTTGAGTCTCAGTTTCTTCATCTGTAAATGATGGTCTTTGAGGCTCATTCTAGTTCTAAATCTATGATCCTATAATCTTCCTGGAAAAACTTGTGACTAAAAAACCTAGCACTCTGATTGCTTCGCTTTAAACCTGAATTGTCTAACAAAAGCTGATGGATGTGCAAGGAAGAAGATTCTGGGCAGGGTCCAGTTTCTAGTTAGGTATATCTACTTCTCTCCTCTCTATCCTTAATCTCTCTGTATCTCTCTATCTTCATATCTCTAATCTATCGCTATCTCACAAGCTGGGATCACAGCCGTCATTAAAGGGTGCAGGGAAACTCAGGGAAAATAATGATGCTTAATACAATGAAATCACTCCAAGGAAACAGGAGACCAGATATACACAATAAATGAGGCCACATTATAGCCTGCATTCATCATCATTAGATAAGGTCTGCTACATTGTAGAGGAAAGAAGTGGAAGCTTCAGGTTTTAAGATGCTGAATGATGTACCCAGTGAAGCCAGGGAACACACAGAAAATAACAATTTTATCATCAGCATCAGTTAATATATTTTGAATGTTTGCAATGTTCCTAACACTGAACTAGGTCCTCTGGAAACAAAGATAAATAACCTTTTGAGGAGGTCACATCTGAATGGGCAAACGATCCAGGAGGAGTCAAAATCAGACCCATAAGGGTGTGCAGCCTGTACTCATCAATGCGAACTGGGACCAAATTAAAATGACATAATGGGCCTCTCTTACCTGAGTTTCCATGTGAGTGAAGTCCAATTGCTGAAATCAAGTGGCTGAAGAAATCAGTGTTTGCTGTTGATTTTTTTTTGCAGGCACCTGCTATCCAAAGATTATCTGGAGAGCTCTTCCATCACAGAAGATCATGAATAAGTGGGAGCTCATTTCTGTTTAGACTGCCTGTTTAAATACTGACTTGACCTCTGGTTATGTTGTAATGTATGTAAAACAGTTATTAAAATTGTATAGGAGACACCAGTTGAAATCAAGCTACTGCTTTGCCTTGGCTGTATCTCCTTTGTTGAGTGCTAAGGGAAATGAAGGGGAAGGCAGTGGGTCAACAATAACACAAGACCTAAGGAGAGATTTTTGCTATTCGTTAGCAAAAGTCAGATCACTCTTCTGCTCAAAGACCTTGCTGCTATGATGAAGCACTTCACATAATTTTTAAAATATCACAACCCACCTAAAACCTAAATAGAGATATTTAATTCAATCATTCATTCATTGGCTTGGCAGCAAATTATGTCAGCACTCCATTAATCTTTCATTTAATCAATTTGGGAGCTCCTTCCAGGGATATAGATGGAAAACCCTTCACCTGAACCCCTTTCCTCAGTAAGTTGTATTCCTAAGTTGTTGTAGCTGAAAAAATATTGCTACTTGGTGCTCAAACCTCTGGTGAAGAATTGGTTTGTTTTCTACAATTAACTAGATTGGTCCTTAGACGGCAGAGGCACCATCCCATTCTCGACCCTTTCTTGAAGACTTTCTCATATATTCGTACATTACAGATTTTGTGAGCCATTGGAATGTTATTTATTTAATGAGGCAACTAGGTGATGCAGCGGCACAGGTAGTAGCTTGGTGAGGGTTAACTGTGTGGCATCACGAATAGAGTATTGAACTTGGTGTCAGGAAGACCTAAGTTTAAATCTGTCCTCCTACATTTATTAGCTGTGTGACCCAGTGCAAGTCACTAAATCTCTGTCTGTCTCTCTGTCTCTCTATTTCTCTCTATCTCTCTTTCTCTCTCTGTCTGTTTTTCTCTCTCTCTCTGTCTTCATGTGTATCATGGGGATAATAATAACACATACCTCCCAGGTGGTTGTTGTGAGAGTCAAATAAGATATTTGTAAAAAGGTTTGCAAACCTCAAATAAATGCTTGCTATAATTATTTTTATTATATTTTATGATATATGACATTTTATTATATTTGCAAAATCACACTAATTCACTTTTTCCTTAATTTTACTTTTTATTTTTAAACTTAAACACCAAAAAAGCATTTCCTTATACACAGAGAACACTAAAAGCAGATTCTCCATAAAATTATGAATCTTCATTTCACCCTGCTTAATTTTTTGAAGTATATAATTAATTCTGTTGCTTTCAAAATGTCCTGATTTTCTGTGCTTCCTTGTGAACTTTCTTCTGTTCTCTTCTGCACTTTAAAAAATTACACAATATCCCTTTTTTAGAAGGCATCACTATTGATAGCCTCCCTTCATTAAAACCTCCATTCTCAATTAACCAAGAGAAAAAAAAGAAAAATAAAACCCTTGTAAATAAATAAGCATGATTAAGCAAATTGAATCCACACAGTGGCCACATCCAAAAATATATCTTTCTGCACCTTGTACTGAT
This sequence comes from Vombatus ursinus, assembly GCF_900497805.2. Lineage (NCBI taxonomy): Eukaryota > Metazoa > Chordata > Mammalia > Diprotodontia > Vombatidae > Vombatus > Vombatus ursinus. The sequence goes on from NW_020954723.1 coordinate 15,069,855, forward strand.
CTCCTCTCTGACTGAAGGTAGGTAACATTCTTCATAATAGGTCCTTTGGAGACACGCCTGTTCATTGGTTTGATAAGCATCTTTAAGCTTTTCAGAATTTTTTTTTACAAAGCTTTTGTCCTTGTACAAATTATTCTTGTGTCTTTTTTGATAATACAAATGATCCAAATTTTGTATTTTAAAAAAAGTTATGTTAATTCTTTTTTGTTTTTAGATCACAATCATTTTTTCTGATATACTAGCCATCCTATTGTACTCTCCCTTATAATAAAATGATAATCATAATAGTTAGCAATTATATAATGCTTTAAACTTTTAAAAACACTTTACAAATATTATCAAGTTGTTGTTTGGTCATTTAAGTCATGTCTGCATCTTTGTGACCCCATTTGGGGTTTTCTTGGTAAAGATACTCAAGTGGTTTTCCACTTCCTTCTCCAACTCATTTTATAGATAGGAAACTGTGGCAAACAGGGTGAAGTGACTTGACCAGGGTCACACAGTTAGTAACTGTCTATAAGTAAGTCTGGAATTGAACTCAAATCTTTCTAACTCCAGGACAGTTCTCCATCCACTGTACCATCTAGCTGCCCCTATTATCACGTTTGATTTTCACAAAACCCTAGGAGGTAGGTGATATTTTTATTTTGATTTTAAAAATGAGGATACTGAGATAGGCAGATTAAGTGACTTGCCCATGGTCATATAGCTATCAAGTGTCTGAGGCTGGATTTGAAATCAGGTCTTCCTAATTTCAAGTCCAACACTCTATCCATAGCAATACCTACTTGCCTCACAGGTAAGCAAAGCCAACCAGGGTAACAACTTCATCAGATCATGTATACCATATTCCATTTCTATCATTCCCTACATGTATACTGAGAGGAGGGAAGTTATAGAGTCATAGGATCATGAATTCGAGATAAAGATGACCTTAAATGACATCAAGTCCAACCACCTCATTTTACAAGTGAGTAAACTAAGTCTCTGAGATGTAGAGACTAACCAACATCACTTTCTTAGTAAGTGACAAAGATGGGACGTGAACCTAGAAACTCAGATTGCCTTTAAATGTTTTGTTATTTGTTCTCTTGGACCAAAAATGACCAATGAAATTAGACTATTTAGCAGCCTTTTTCTAAGTGTTGTTTTCCTCTCAATGTTTTCATTTATTGTATATCTAGCTCCCTTGGTTTTGCTTATTTCACTTTGCATGGGTTCATATAGGTCTTCCCATGGGTCTTTAAGAACCCAGGGTTACCATCATACCACAATAAGACCTTGGAAGAGGACTTTGTGGAAGGCAGAGAATTAACAGTTTATAAAGTTTGAAAAAATAACCTCAGAGTAAAAACTAACAGCATAATAAATGAAAAACAATGAAATTTATTTGGAGTTAACCTAGTATCATAGATTTAGAGCTAGGAGTAGGCTTAGAGGCCATCAAACCTAAACTGCTCATTTTACGGAGGAAGGAACTGAGGCTCAGGGAGTGATTTGTCCATGATTAATAGCTAGTTAATGTCTGAAAGATGATAAGAAATTAGGTCTTCTGGACTCCAAATCTTGATTCAAATTCTGCCTTCACCATGCCAACTAGCTAATTACAATGCCTCAGGGTTAAAGGGTCCAATTAACATTCACATGGAATTATAATATCATTAAGCTGGATGTTACTTCCAATGGCCACATCAGAAACTATCCATAACTGCCTGTCATCCTGTATACAACTTTTATCCATACTCTTTTACTTGTTCACTAAAAGGCTTCAATTTCTAGAATCATTCTTTGCTTTCTCTTAACATCTGGGAGGATAACAGCAGATCTCTTTCTCCATGTGACTGGCTCAACATTTTTGTTGTTGCTTTGATCATAAATCCTATTTATCCTAAGTTCCTTGAGGTCAAGGAACATTTATTTTTATCCCTCGCACTTAGGAAGCACTTAAAAATGCTTGTTAACTGATTGGCATGTTTTACTCTGGTTCTTCTTAGTAGATATTTATTACATATTGAGGCTAGTTCATCCCCACCATCTGTTTCTCAATTGACTTCGGAGTGTTATTCATTTTTAATTTTTGGGAGACCATAGCGTTCTACGAGTCACATCTATCCAAAATTATTGGTAGAATATTGACATTAAAAGTAGGGCCTTTGTTTCAGAGAGAAATCTGGGGTCATTAAAGTAGCTCTATAATTTGTAAAAGACAATCTAGTCCATTCTCCTCCTCCTGTTTAACTTTTGAGGCAATTCATTGTTAATTTGCAGTGTCTGTCTAAAAATATATCCACATACATGTGTATATAACAAAAACATAGATTCACTCACTCATATTCATAAAACATACACGAAGTTATGTAGATACACACACATATGTTTGATGAAATGAGAGGCAGCTTCAGAGTCAAGAAGACTTAAATTTTAGTATTACATATTGTTTGTGAGAATACTTTCATACTTCCTGTGCAAGTTATTTAATCTGTGAGAGACCTTCCTACCCCACTCCCCAACTCTCTAAGGTCATAAGTTGCAGAGAAGGGAAAAACTAGCACTTGGTAGAAGAAATTACTCACTGGGAGCTCTCCATACCGATGCTGTCACAAGTCTGGATCATTTTTCTTCCCAAATAAATGAACTCCCTTAAGCCACTTCCAAATGGAGATTTTTTTCTGTATATGTTTCAGGAAACTAAACATTGTTTCTCATTGTCAATTAAATAAAATATATTACTATTGTTATGTGAGGGTTGTTTTGGCTACACATAACCTAAAATATCTGACTCACCAAATAGTCCTGGCTTCAAGTACATTTCATCTTCAGGTGATTTGGGAGCTATACTTAGGTTGACAGGAATTCTTGAATTCAGTGAGAGCCATTTGAGGAATCCTTCTTTTAAACCATGAAGCTGCTTAATATTGGATTCATAATACTGGATACACTTTAGCCCTCACATTGTATTCATTTTTCTCATTTCATTATATTGGAAGACAAAGATTAGCCATATGAAATGGTAGCTAAAGCACATTTTAAATCTATACACCCAACCAAAGTTAGAATAAGGTTGATGATCCTTATGACCCTGAGTAATAACTCTTAGAGGTCAAGTGCAACAGATGAGATTCTCTTTTGTTTTTTTTATTTTTCCTGCCAGAACTAGCATCTTCAGTTACAACCAAAAGAAAGTTTGGGTTATCTGTGTCAACTACTTAGTAATGGTGAGCATTTACATAAGCTTTAAGGTTTGAAAAGCATTATGTATTACTTTGTTTGATCTTTGTAGCCACCCTGTGAGATAGGTCATATCATCCCCCTTCACAGAGGAGGAAATGAGTCTGAAAGAGTTTGGGTGACTTGACCAGGATCACACAACTAACAAGAGATGGAAGCAGGATTTGAGTTCAAATCTTCCTGAATGCAACTACAGTGTTCTATTTACTATATTATTTCATTGACCCTTGTCAAGTAACTATGGCAAACACATGAGAGAAGTCTCCTAGTTAGCATATAGTAGTATATAAAGAGTTACATTTAGACTCAAAAGATTCGCATTCAAATCCTTCCTCTGGTACTTAAGAACTTAGAGGAGTAATACTCTCTCTCTCTCTCTCTCTCTCTCTCTGTCTCACACACACACACACACACACACACACACACACAATGAGGGTTAAATGACTTGCCCTGGTTCACAAAGCTAGTAAGTGTCTGAGGCTGGATTTGAACTCAGATCCTCCTAACTCTAGGGCTGGTGCTGTATCCACTGCACCACTTAGCTGTGCCGGAAGTAATAACCTCTTTAAGCATCTATAAAATGAGACAGTTGGACTAAATGACCTTTAAGTTCCCCTTCTATTAATGTTTCCTTTGTTTTTTTTTTTTGTTTCTTTTTTTCCTCTCCCCAGCCCCCAAGGTTTAGCAAGAAGGATTTGTTTTCATTGAAGTATTAATTATAAATGTCAGCTGTTGTTTAAAAGATCCACGCTTTTATCCACATAGGTATTCTCATTATGAATGCAGATCCCAACCTTTCCACACACTAGTGGTAGATCTTCATGAGTTGTGATCATTAACATTAAATTCATGGCCTAACAACTAACCTCCCAGTGATAAGTCTCCTCAAAGTTAGCTAGGCTGGTCCTTGGATGGCACAGGTACTGGTACCTTGGCTGGTACTTATTCTTTGTACAGTAGAAAATGTTTTACATTTTTAGCCTCCTCCATTGCCAAAATCTTAGGGAACCCAGGCTCATGATAGCATTACCATGAGGCATCAGAGAAGGACAATAGTCAGATATTTAGAGATGAAGTGGAACTAAGTCCAATCCCCTCATACTACAGATGAAAAAAAAAAGGTTCAGAAAATAAATGATTCACTAATGACCAAAAAGGGAGTAAATTTCAGAAGCAGCATTCAAGGTCAAGTCAGATCAGAATTACTCTTTCCACTTGCCTAGTTTCACTATGTTTACATTCAGCAAAGTATTTTTCTTTTCACAGATACAGGTAAACTTAGTACATATGTTTATATATATACATGTATATATATGTATATACATATGTTTATATGTATACATGTATATATATGTATATACATATATGTATATACATATATATGTATTATATATATGTAATGCCTTTGGCCAATTGTTCTTTATTTGGAAGAGGGGATAATTATCATACTAGTACAGTTTTCTTGATCCAGTTACAACATATTCTCTACAACAAATAATCCTGCCAAGCAGGTGTTTTCTATGGTCCTGATCCACATAGAAATTACTTTAAAAATATAGATTGTTCACTATTTGCTTTGGGGGTGAGTCAGAAGTCAGGAAAGGAAACTATTGGTGAGATGTAGCTGAACCAAAAGGTTATTTCAATAACCCTGGTAAAGGTTTCACCTTATCCTAGATTCCTCTTCTGTGATGCAGGAAAAGCTAATGATTACTTCTCCATGCTTTAATTGTAGGGTTCAATAATCTTACTTGTTGTGAATCAGTGCCAAAGTCTCAAATAGAATTCCCAAGTGCTTTATGTTTCAAGTACTTTACCGAAACTATTTGCCAGTACTTTTTTCCTTTAGTAAAAGGGATGCTGGTAAGGACGGACTACAATGAGGCACATATATAGTTTATCTCTATTCAAATGGTTCTATTAAAAAGTTAGTAGATGGCTAAGGGGTGCTTGGCAGTAGGGAGACCAAACAAAATACTGGTTACAGGTTTTTCACAGTAGAGTGAGAGATTTTTTCATATATTACAATTAAATTCATCCACAATAGGAACAGTGGAGATAAAGAGCTGACCTCACTATAAGAAAAACCCGCAGTCCCAGATCTGAAGCATACTAGTTGTGTGAGCCTGGATGAGTCACTTATCCACTTAATTTCTCCCTCAAGCATCTCTCTAAAAGTCACAAAATGGTTGCTCAATTTCATTGATGGAAGGAATTTCCTCACCAGGATTTCCTCAAACTCATGAAACCACAGGTTTGAACAATAATACTCATCTATGGTGTAATGGTGTACAATAGTGAGGGAAGGATGTTTTTTTGTTTTGCTTTAAAAATAAATTTGGTGATTTTTAGACCCTTTATTTCATTTTTAAAACATCTACTTCATTTTTAAAAACATATCTTCCCTAGTAGAAACAGCAGCATATCATGAGCAATGAAGCTCTCTTTGGCATTTCTTCTCTGAGCATGAAATATCTGCCATTATAAACATGATCTGGTACTTCAGCAGTTGTCACATCTCCACACTACTGTGGACCTGGGTCTCTACTGCTGTTTTCAATAGTAGCACACAATTTACAGAGGTTTGCATAAAAGTCATGAGGAATGAATCACTTGCTCCTATCACTCTGTGGAATCCTCTTTGCATTATTTATGAGAAAAGAGCAATGCACCATGTTAGTTAGATCCCGCGGTAGATGGCTATAAATAACCCAATGAAATATCGTTTTCTCAGAAAACCTAACAGTACATTTCAAAGGGCATTCCCTCTTCTCTAGAGCAGCCTAAAGCTGGCTTAAGATAATGCATAAGAAAGAGTCAATCATATTAACTGTCAGTGAGCAACTATAAGCCAATAACTACAGATAATAATTGTAAGAAGGGCCTTCTTTGGATAAAAAAGTGAGATACACAAGTCTAGAAGATCTATTCTATTGAACCTTTTCTCTTTTTTTTTCTGAAAAAAGATCAATTCTAAATCTTTCAAAGAAGGAGATGCAAACTCAACTGTATCTATAACAGAAGTCAAAATTCCTTCTTGACTACATCTGATTATTATCATATGCTCTTAAGTACGCAAGATTACTAACTCTTGAAATATTCTATTCCAGGGGCAGCTAGGTGGTGCAGCGGATAGAGCACCAGCCCTGAAGTCAGGAGGACCTGAGTTCAAATCTGGCCTCAGACCAAACACTTGACACGTACTAGCTGTGTGATCTTGGGCAAGTCACTTAACCCCAATTGCCACACTGAAAAAAAAAAAGAAAAAAAAAAAAGAAAGATTCTATTCCAGTCCCTGTTGATAGACTGCTAATCATCTGAGTCATGCTGCTGTATTACAATACACCAGATACTAAAGTTAATTTGGGGGCTGAAAGAGATGGCTCTAGATACAGAAATATTGACTTACAACAAAAGAGAATTTCCACTAGTCCAGTTGTGTTACAAAGGGAAAATGACTCAAAAATAATTTTGATTCCAGGATTCTAAGTTGTTCAGGTCATTGCATTTGAACAAAAATCTATGTACAACCAAGCTGATTATCACAAAGACCACATCAGTCAAAGAAATTCAGCCTAGGAGCTGATTACACAAGAACTGACTACTTGAATCAATATAGTCAGTGACTGCATAGGAAAAGTGATGTAGCGAAAACAAAAAAAAATAATTATTAAAGAAATATAAAACTTTTCCTTTCCCCCTCACTGGATGTTTTCTTATGTTATTATAGAAGTAGTAGGAGTAGAAATTGGTATTCATATAGCACTTTAAGGATTCTGTATAACTTGGAGTTAGGGATATCATGGATCCTGACCATACTGGGTCTCAAAAGGCTGATGTTAGAAATGAACAAATACTATAAATCAAGACTGGCTTTTTTGTTTTGCTGATTGTTAGACTTAAGAAAATGATGGGGAAAATGTTAATAATGCAGATTAAATTTAAAAGACTAGTGTCCATATTGTTAAATATTTACAAGCATGCCCATGTTTGGCACATAGAGAAACAGTTCTTATCTTTTTTTGTATTTGTCCTCTAGTTGGGAGATTAACCTTCACTTTATGCATACATAACTATTACTTGACACCAGAAGAAACATATATAGTTCATCCTCTGAAAATCACACAAAAAGACACCCTTTGTCCATATTTTATATTAATTTTCTCTATCTCATTTGAACCTTACAATAACAGTGTAAGGGAACTATTATACGCATTTCCCATTTTAGAGATGAGAAGACTGAGGCTCAGACAACTTCTGTGACAATAATGTAGCTAGTAAGTGTCTAAGATAGATTTGAATACAGGTCTTGCTGACTGCTTCACAAAGCCAATTGAGATACTGAAGTACAAAAAGGTTAAATAACTAAACGAATAAACTATCTATAGTGATGAGAGAAAGGGGTCAAAGTGAGGAAAATAAAGAAGAGGAAAGGATAGAAAAGAAAAGATAGAAAAATGGATAAAAAAAGGATATAAAAAAGTTATAGAAAAAAGGTAAAAATGAGAGAGGAAGAGATAGAGAGAGAAAGAGGAAAGAATGATAGGGCAGACATCAATGACCCTGAATATTTATCTAATTATTTACGGCATCCTTTATCTATTTAAAGAAAAATTCATAATTATATCTTTACATGTACTGAATGTGTCTTGATAGCTTATCATAGTTTATCATTTGAATGGTACTTCCTTTTTTATTATTTCCTTCTGAATTTTGCTATTGTTATATAGCAACATTATTAACATTTGTGGGTTTATTTTATATCCTTAAATTACTGAAACTATTAATTCTTTTATTTGCTTTGTTGATTCTCTAGTGTTTTCTAATATGGTGATTATGTCTATGGCAATTAGGGATAATTTTTGCTTTTGAGGATTCACTGGGAATACAAAGTTTATTCTAGAAAAGGTTTGTCTATTTTTAGATGTGTTTCTTTTACATGACAAATTGTTGTTTTATTTTCTTATCCAATCTGTCCTTCTCTTTCATTTTGTGGGGTTATTTCATCCACCCATATTAAATGTTATAATAGTAACATTAATGGCTTCCTCTATTTCTTTCTTTTTTATTATCTTTTAAAAACAGCTTCTTCTTGGTTATTATTTTGTTAAAATTGTTTTTGACATTTATCTAGTCACATAAGCTTTTTCTTTCCCCCTGACTCCCTTTGCCTATCTTTTGTCAAGTTCATGGATTTTACTTAAACTTTTAATTCTTTCTATTTCTTTAATTATTTAGTTATTGATTTATGCTCCTCTTTTGTCTCTTCCTCCCCAGTTAAGTAGTCATCTCAAAATCTTCCTTTTCTTTGTCCCATACAACTTATTTTTTAATGCATTCATTTTTTACTATACCTTTTCCTTTTCTACAAAGTTTTTTTTTTGTTCTTTTCATTATTTATTTCTCTTCCAAGCTGTTTTTATTCTTATGTTCTACTTCATTAACTATATCTTTGGTAGGGGTGCATCCCTCATTCTCCTCTGTTCCCCACCTCCTCTCTCTCCATTGAGGTAATCTCTTATTTGGTATCCTACAAAAAAAATCTTTCATTGTGAGATCAGAGAATTTAGTTTCAGTGCAGTTTTTCCACTATTTTTTTTCTGTCTTAGTTTACCGCCCACAAGTTCCCTTCCCTGTCTCTTTGTCCCTGTCTCTATCTCTCTCTGTCTAGGTCTATCTCTCTCTGTCTCTCTTCCAGTCTCTGTACCTGTCTTTATGTCTGTCTCTGTCTCTTTCTCTGTCTCTCTTTCTCTGCCTCTCTCTTTCTGTGTATGTCTCTCTTTGTCTCTGTCTGTCTCTCTGTGTCTTTCTGTCTCTCCCCTCTCTCTCTCTGTCTCTCTCTCTCTCTTTGTCTGTCTGTCTGTCCCCCTCCCTTCCTCCCTCCCTCAACAATAATTGATTTCATTAGGTGTTATTTTGTCATTGGTAGTAGCACTTTCTTACCATCCCTATATTTTGTTGTTGTTTGGTATGTTTGCAATATTGTAAAAATATTTTCTTTACATTTTTTTCAGAAATATCTAAGATTACTCTCTTTTGTTGAACAATGATCCTTTTTTCCATTTTTGTTAGGTTCAGATTTGTAGGACATGTCATTTTGGGTTGAAGTCTAAGATGCTATGATTTTTAGAATATATAATGTTATTCCATTCTGTAATTTCTGCTGTTATTCAAATTTCTTTGTCTTCATATTTGAGGGTTTTTCTTAAAGTCATTTTTAAATGTGTTGCTTTTCATTAAATTTGACCACTATGTATACTGAGGGTTTGTTGTTTGTGTGTGTGTGTGTGTGTGTGTATGTTAGGGGGCAGGGAAAATAATTATTCTATTGATTCTTTGCTGTGTTTTCATAAGGTCTAAACAGTTTGCTTATTGTATTTCCAGCATTGCAGTAAATTATTTGTCAAACTCTATTGGAGGAACTATAATAGGTTTCTCTGTTCTACTTCCTAGCCATCTCCATATTATACTGACCACCATTCTTAACTGCTTCTTTCATAACCTTGGATTTTGCCCTTGGGACAGTGGGCTCTGAAAGGGGAGCTTTTATTTTATCTTACCAGTCTATGTATCTTTTCCTGGCAATCTCCACACCGTATAATTTTGTATGTTCTTCTCCTCCCTTTTAGCTCCCCTTCATGTGCCATTTTCTTTCATTAGAATATGAGCTTTTTGTGGGAAGAGACTATTTGATTGCTACTATGTTAGAGCTTAACACAGGGCCTGAAATATAGTAAGTGCTAATAAATGTTCTATCTATTATCTATCATCTCTCTATTCATTATCGATCATCTATCTATACTCTCTCTATCCACCTCTCTATCTTCCTATCCATGCACATCCTGTCTTAAAAGTCATTGGATTTGACTTTTATATAATTTATCTGTTGTTTTAGTGTTGTAACTTTTTGCTTCTCCTCTGACATCTTTTCCCCCATTTTAGTATTTTTCTATTACAGATCTATGACCTCCTCACTTCTTTATAGAGTTTCTCAACATTAGTTCATTTTTTCCAGTTATTTAATTCTGATTTTTAATTTTGTACTGAAAGCTCTAATCCTCACCTATATTCATTCCTAATACCTTCTTTTATGGGTTTTATTTTTCTTTTGAATTGATCTGGAGTTTTTTGTTTATGCCTTTCAGATCACATTGTAGTCATGAGTATTGTTCCACAAAGCCCAGTGATACATATGAAATGGAATTTGCTTCTCTGTGTTAAGGTGTCTCACTTTTTTTATTTTACTCACACCTTGTACATTTCTGTATAAACATCTGATATCCTGTTTTGTTGTTGCTGTTGTTTTTGTTTTGTTTGCTCTTTTCAAATAAATTAACTCCTATAAATTACTATTATTTGCTGAGAATATTTTTCTCCCTGTATTGTACCTGCTCTATTATATCTGGCTTATCTGAGATATTTAAGTAGTTTTCTCTTTCTACCTCCATTTTCATTTTAAAGCCCTCTTGACTGGACTCATAGGACCCTGAGCAAATATATATTTTTTATTGGCCCTTGTTAGTTTTATGCCATCAGTGCTTTATTTTAATGCATCATCTAGAAACATGAATCCTTTTCTCAGACATGATATTAGCCAGCTTTTATTTCTCAAATCTGTTTCTCTTTTGATTCTCAAACATTCAATCAGCAGCAGTGATAAAAGCTCCTCCTCTGGCCCTAAGGTCTTCAGTTTTTGGTCTAGGATTTCATGATCTCTAGCAAAGATTTCTCGGTTCCATCTGATATTGTCATTTGACTTTTCCTAAATAATAAAGAGTCTATAGTTGTATTCAGTTCTGATAAATCTTTTGAGCATTACTAGTAATTCCTACATATATGAACACCCTTCTACCATTTATGTCATTTTGACAAATGATTGCCTCAGTATTCTGAAACAGGGAGTCACCAGTCTCTTCACATTTTTTCTTCCTCTGAAAAGTCTTAAATGACTTCCTCAATGTACACATCATCATTCTTGAGAGAGAGAAGAAAAAAGTTGTTTCTTCATTAGAACACCCAGCTCATTCTCCACAAGAAGTGACTCAAACTTACTCTATAGTCTAAATTTTCAGTGACCCTTATTCTTCTCTTATTTTTCTGTGTAATGTCCATCCATCTTCCAGAATCCCAACAATGGTTATTAACATCTTTTGCCTCTTCATTTCCATTTTATCTTTTTTTTCTCTTTGAATCCTTTCTCCCATTCTTCCCAAGAAGACTACATTTTTCCTCCTAACCTGGATACTTCTCTAGGCTTTTCACTTTTTGCCCTAGTACCAAGCTGAATTTTGCACATATATAGCAATTATTTGGCACTATTAGAAACATCAATGCTATCTTTGAGGGTACACTAAGTTTTGCTCCCTATAATTTCTGAAAGTCAGCTCCTCCATCTTTTATTTCAATTTGTGGAACTTATGGATAAATCTGGATATGGATAAAATGGCCTACTGCCTGTTTGGCATGGCTGGTTGGTGCATTAGAGTCATAGTCATTTTGGTCTTCTGAGTGAGGCTTCACCAGCTGCAAGTGTGGTTCATGCCTATACTATCAACTTAGGAGACATTAAGACCTGCTCCTGAGAAACAGGAGAATTGCAATATGCATAGACATTTTGCATTCACCTACCCTGTGATTGAGAATAGCCTTTTTCTATTCACTGCACAACCAACCAGAAGTGTCAGTGTCTTTAAAGTTACCAAAATAAAGCACAGTCAATTTCTTTTTGGCATTGGTGTCTAGAGTGAAGGATTCTTTCACTCACAACAATTAATACCATATGATAAAGGGAGAGAGCCTGAGGGCTACCTCCCCTTCTCTCTAGATCAAGTGGTCCTGAGAAATGGGCTTGGGGTTTTGGTCATTTATTATTTTGGTCATTTTTTATTTGTTCTGTTCAGTTCTAGGTGAAAGGGAATTCCCCATCAGGGAATTTGAACGATGGGGAATGTGAAAGCAACTTTTCCTCATCATAAGAAGCTCAACTAACGGTATTTTCCAAATTTCTGATGCCTTGGTCATTCACAGCTATTGTCCATTAGACAGTCTTAAGCATATTCCAATTACCAACCACTCTGAACCTCTTCTATTTCTGTTTTCTTCATCTCAAGAACTTTTGAAACCACTCCTTTTCTTGCTATTTCTCTGAGCATAACTGTCCCTCATAATTACTAAGTTCAGCTAATATTTAGTGCCATTTTACTTTCAAACTGAGGAAAATATTCATTGAAATACAAGATGTCACAAAACTCTTGATGTAGTTTTAAGCTTTTTAATCATACTAAAGTGCATAAACCTGCATCAAGAATTTTGGGACACACTGTATACCTTCATAAGAGATTAATAACTCAATTCAGGGAATGTTTATTTGAAACCTTTGAATTTCTAAAGAGTGAGACATGGTAAATGTGTATACACTCCTAAACCTGGTGACTAGTAAGAAGACTGACCTCAAAAAAAAAAAGAATTTGTAAAAAGGGAACTTGAGATCCCCAGTACGGCCATAGTATGCAAATACAGTAGAGGCTACACTCTGGCTGTTTCCAAATAACAAAATAAAAATCACCAACTGAAAAATATAATTTGCAACCAATTAATTGTTTGGTATTATTTGTTTCCTGTTTGATACAAAAAGCCTAGTTTGGTTTATTTTTTCCTCTAAATTGACTCGTTGCTTTTTATTACTTTGTGGACCTAGCCTGTGTGGCATGGTGGGAAGGGTGCCAGTCAGACATCAGTCCAGAATGTACTTTTGGCCAAAAATGAATAAACTGCAGCCAAGGACACAAAAGAGAATTAAATAGCTTTGTAAGCCAAGCCTTGGGAGATAAAGTTATTTCCCAGTATGTCCTCAGGTTAGAATCTAGGCTCTTGAGAGGTATTAAATGAACCAAAGTGGCAAGAAATATCAGTTTATGTGAGCTGAGAGATTTGACACCAATGTTTCCATAAAGGAAACTGTCAGGTTTGGGGACAAGTTCTAGGAGAAGAGGACAGGGAGAGATGCCATTAAAAGAATTTAGTTCTACTTCATAGACTATGACAGGTAGTTTTCAGGTAGGAAAACCGGGTTTTCTGGTAGGAAAAGTTTCAGCACATTTTAATTTGGTCTTTTTTTTTAAACAGCATAGGAAAAAAAAAGGAATGAGGAAATATAGTTTCTCCAGTAGAATGGCAGTGATTGTCTTTTGAAAGCTAATACAACTTAAATAAAATATAGAAAGTACAAATCCTAATTCTTTAATTTATATTTGCTATCTTGTTTAATTCAAACCTAATCTCATTCAGCAAATATCTTCTCATTTTATTTATACATTCTCATAGCAGTTTAATGTACTATGTAGAGCTGATGTATAAGGGAGTTAATTGATAAAAGCAATTTCAATGTGCTTTAATATACCAATTCTCTTGTGTGAAATATCCATAGTTAATGACCAGCATAGACCAAGCTGAGGTCATCATAAGCACTGCCAACTCTCAAATTTAATTTCATAGCCAAAGAAGAGGAAAGATATTATTAAAGTTTGTGACTCTCAATTACTCTATCTTCAGTAGCTCTTTACTGTGTTTTATCATTCCCTTTAACTTATATTTCCTCTTCTTTCTTTCTATTTTATTTTAGGTGTTGACCTGAATTCTATATTTGCCTATCAGATCCAAATACTATATATATGTATTTTTAAAAAATGGTAGATATATATTATCTAATATATGAGGATCATTGGCCCTAATCTCCAAATAGAATTTGAATCTTAGTTGAACTGGCTTGTATTTATAGTACAGAATTGTCAGCTATAGGTTGTTTTAAACTCGATTCCAGGAATAATAACTAGAATTTATAAAGAGTCTTAAGTTTTATAAACTACTTTATATAACTGATGGTTATATACATGTATGTGTGTGTATATATATGTGTGTATGTGTGTGTGTATGTTTATAAATTTAAAAAAATGCATAAAGTGGCTCTCACTGTCTTGCACATGGAGGAGGCTTGGGAGCTTATATCCAAGTGAGTCATGAGGACATGCAATCAAAGGCCCTTGAGATATTAGTATGTGTAGATATCTATAACTGATCATCAGGTTTTGGTCCTAGTTCTATACCACCCCTTCTATTATCAGAGACCTTGAAAAATCATTGAAAATGACCTAACAATAACATCTGTAGTTTCTTTCATTGGAGGCAGATAAATATCTTTTGACCCTCTCCTAAATTATCTTGTCTTTTCATTCTCATCTAGTCATTTTACTTCTGTTTCTTGATCACTGGGGTAACTAAGTGGTATAGTAGATAGAGCGCCAGTCCAAGAGTCAGGAAGATCTGAGTTTAAACATGGCCTCAAACACTTACTAGCTGTGTGACCCTGGGCAAATCACTTAATTCTATTTGCCTAGATTTCCTCATCTGTAAAATGAGCTAGAGAAGGAAATGGCAAACCCATTCCAGTATTTTTGTCAAGACAGGCTCAAATGGGGTCACGAAGAATCAGACACAAATGAAACAACTGAACAACAAATTCATAATCCAAGGATCATTTACTTCGGGAGAAAAAGGACAAACAAAATATAAACTAAGTCTGGCCTTCTCACTGTCAACTATTAACATTGTTCCAATCACCCCAAGAAGAAACCATATCCTTCTCTCAAACTGTGTTTTACTTCCAATATACCTAAAAACAAAACAAAACTTTTGTCATCCTTACTATAAATTTCTAACCTCAGCTTATTCTGGGTTTTAATTCTTCAATACAATCCATTTAGGCTCTTACTATCGTTTCTGTTTGTACTCAGTTATTGGCCCTTACTCCCATCTTCCGTACATATTGATTAAAAATCTAAGTACCTTTCTCTGATTGTGATCACTGCAAATTATATTATCTAATAACAACTGGATACTTACTGATGCATGGTAGTCCTTTGAGTTTTTTTTTCCTAATTAATGGTCTTTCATACATCTGAAAGCCACTATTCCAAATTTCCTCCTCTTTCCTCAAGCCTCCTTTACCATTGCTTTCCTCTTGCCTCCTAGTAAAGGACTTTGGTTCTTTACTGAAAAATACTCTTCATCTTCAATGAGCTCTCTCTTATCTAATACTCAACCCATGAAAAACTCTCTACATAGTCTCCTATTTTCTCTTCCTTTGCTCCAGTCTCTGAAGATGAAGTGCCCTTTCTTCTTGCCAGGACAACCCACCCAATTATGCCACTGATCCTACCATCCCATGTATTTTCTGAGAGCTTACACCATCAATCACAACTTCTCTATAATCTTCAGTCTCTCCTCTTCTACTTATTTTTCCTATCACCTACAAAAATGTCTACATTTTCCATATCCTAAAAAAAGATATTTTCTTGACCTAATCATTTTCTTATGTTATTATTTTAGTTCTCTTCTCTCTTACATAGGCAAACTCTTAGAAGGAATTATCTATACTTGTTGCTTCTATGTCTTTACCTTCCACCCACTTCTTAATGATTTTCAACTGATTTCTGACTCCACCACTTGACTAAAGCTGCTCTCTTCAGTGTTATGACAGTCTGTTTAACTGGTAAATCTGATAGTCTTTTCTCATTCATTATTCTGCTTTGACCTTTATTGTCAATTTTCTGCTCCTACTGGATATTCTCTCTTTCCTTGACTTTCATGACAGTATTTTCTCCATGTTCACTTCCTATTTGTCTATTTCTTCTCAGTCTCCCTTACATGATCATTATATCCCTGTCCTATTCTCTACCCATCAATGTTTCCTGAGATTCCTTCTTAAATCATCTCTGTTGTACTGTCTTCTCTTTCTAGATCCACTTATTCTCTAAGTGATCTTATTAGCACATATGGGTTTTAATTATCATCACTAGGAAAATGATTGGCAAATTTATATAGTCTACATGAATAGCATCTCAAACTCAATGCGTTCAAATAAAATTCTTTAACTTCTCCCTTAAATCTGCTCTTCCTCCAAACTTCCTTATTTCTGTGGAAGATGTCCTTGTCCTTTCAGTCACCCAGTTTTACAATCTCAGAATCAACTTTTACTCTTCTTATTAACTTAGCCTTCTATATCCAAATAGGTAATTAGATTTATGGATTATGCTTCCACCACTATTACATCTGCCTCCTTCTAAATAACACTGCACTGACTTACTTCAGACTCTTTGGTCTGTATATTTCAGTAACCTCTTATTTGGTGTCCTGTTTCTCCCCCGTCTCCAAAAGAATCTTCACACACTTGTCAAATTAACAATCCTAAAACACATATCACATTATTCCCTTGCACAAGAATCTTTAAAGCTCTCTTTTTTCTCAAGGATAAAAAATAAATTACTCAGTTTTGTGTTTAAACTTACTCACAGTCTAGGACTAGTTTACCTAGGACTTTTCCATAAGAGTCTCCTTCACGCACTCTACACTATAGACATTCCAGCCAAACTATCCTACTAGGAATTCTCCAAATCTGACATTCCATTTCACATTTCCATGTCTATGCACAGGTGTCTAGAATGCACTCCTCATCCCTATTACTTAGAATCATTTATTTCCCTCAATGCTCCTCTAAAGTGCCGCCTCCTAAACTATTTTCTAATCATCCCAGTTGTTAGCTCCTTCTCCCTCTTCAAATTAACTTGTGTTGACTTATCTGTGCACATAGTATATTTACCTTCAGATTGATTTTTTTTCTTTGTAGGCTCTCTGTCTATCTTAATGACTTTCACCTTGTAGACCTCTAATAAAGGTTCATTAAATTGAATCAAAAGTATTACCAACCCCCTGGATTTCAGAGAGAGTAGAGCCAAGACAGAGGAGTTCAGGGAGCAACCCATCTGGACTCTCTCCACATTCTCCTCCAAACAACATTAAAATAACTCCTAAAATCAAATTTTGGAGCAGCAGAGCCAACAAAAGGTCACAAGAAGACATTTTTTCCAACTTAAGACAACTTTGGAGGTCATAGAAGAGTTTGTGACACCAACATGGGGCCCTGCCCAGAGTGCAACAAGAATAGCAATGGTGGGTTTTGGAGGTAGTCATGATAGCAGCAGCAGCAGCTTCGGAAGCTCTCAGCCCAGAAATGGTAAGGTGGTCAGACAACTGGTTGGAAAGAGATTGTGGAGGACCTTCTGCTGGCACTGGGTACAACTGACACTGATTTGGCAACTCTATTGCCCATATACAGTTCTCAGTATAGTTCTAAGATGGAGAAGAACACATGTGATATGTCACAAGGGAGCAGAAGCCCTAATCACTGTTCCAAGGAGAGAAGATAGCTAGCACCTTTGGCTACAGGAAAATAGGGAACTTGGTCGCAGTTACAGGGTCAAGAGGAACACTAAGCACTTGTGGCTTCAAGGAAGCAGATAACCTTCCTGGGTAAAAACAGAGAGCAGACCCACAGAGGAGTAACCACACCACCATGTAAGCACAAAAACTTGCAGATCCCCAGAACTAGCTCTGAAAACAGCAGCACAAAAAAGCTTGAAGCTTGAAGCAGTGCCCTTCCCGTCTCCCAGGTGAACACAGCCCAACTTTAACACAGAGTTAAAAATCAGAAAATAAGCTGGAAAATGAGCAAACAACAACAACAACAATGAATTAGAATATAAAAAGCTGCTATGGTGGCAGGGAAGACCAAGACATAAATTCAGAAGAAAATAACAATGTGGAAATGGCTACAAGCAATGAATCAAAAAGCATTAATTGAGCTCAAGGCCAGAAAAGAATTCCTGGAAAAGTTAAAGAAAAAGATAGGAGTTGTAGAGGAAAAACTGGGAAAAGAAATGAGAATGATCCAACAAAATTATGAAAAAAATAATTAATAGCTTAGTAAAAGAGCTGCAAAAATACTAAAGAAAATGTTACTTTAAAAGACAGAATTGGATGAATTGTGAAAAAAAAAGGCACAAAAATTCACTGAAGAAAAAAAAACTCCTTAAAAAGTAGAACTGGCCAGATGGAGAAAGAGGTAAAAATGTCACTAAAGAAAATAATTCATAAAAATTCAAATTGGTCATGTGGAAGGTAATGACTCCATGTGACATCAAGAAACATTAAAACAAAGTCAAAAGAATGACAAATAGAAAAAAAAACATAAGATATCTCAATGGAAAAACTGACCCAGAAAGATCAAGTAGAGATACTTTAAGAATTACTGAACTGAATGTCATGACAAAAAAAAAAAGAGCCTAGACATCATGTTTCAAAGTATTGTCAAGGAAAACTGCCCTGATATCTTAGATCCATAAGTTAAAATAAAAATTGAAAGAATCCACCAATCATCTCCTGAAAGAGATCCCAAAATTAAAACTCCCATGAATATTATAGCCAAATTCCAGAGCTCCCAGGTCAAGGAGAAAATATTGCAGACAGTCAGAAAGAAAACATTTAAATGTTGTGGAGCCACAAACAGGATCACAGAAGATTGAACAGTTTCTGCATTAAAGGAACAGAGAGCTTGGAATGTAATATTCCAGAAGAAAATAAGTTAGTATTACAACCAAAATATCTTACTCAGCCAACCTGAGGATAATACTTCAGAGGAAAAATTTATATTAATGATATAGAGGACTTTCAAGCCTTCCTAATCAAAGATTAATAAAAAATTTGACATTAAAACACAAAGCTTGAGAAAATATAGAAAAGGTAATTACAAAAGAGAAATCATAAGGGACTCAATAAGGTTAAACTATTTGAATTCATATATGGGAATATTATACATATAACTCCTAAAGACTTTATCATTATTAAGGTAATTAGAAGGAGACTACATAGAACAAGGTCATGAGTATGAGTTGTTTATTTTAGGATGAAGAAGAAGAAGAAGAAGAAGAAGAAGAAGAAGAAGAA
>NW_020954723.1:15088929-15091192 GCF_900497805.2 Vombatus ursinus
GAAAGAAAGAAAGAAAGAAAGAAAGAAAGAAAGAAAGAAAGAAAGAAAAAGAAAGATGCACTGGGAGAAGGAGGAAGAGAGAGGTAGAATGGGGAAATTTTCTCATATAAAAGAAGCACAAAGGGAACAGTTTTTATAGTAGAGGGGAAAACAGGGTGGGGCTAATACTTAAACCTCGATCTCATTGGAATCAGTTCAAAGAAGGAAAAACACACACACACACACACACACACAGTCAGTTGGATATAGAAATCTACCTTACCCAATAGGGAAATAAGAGAGGAAGGGGAAAATATTGGGGAGGGAATGATAAAAGGGAGAACAGATTAAAGGAGGCAGTGGTCAGAAGCAAAACAGACTCTTGAGGAAGGACAGTATAAAAAGAGAGAGAGAAGGATAAACAAAAAAAAATAGAATTACACAATAATCATAATTGTGAATGTGAATGAGATAAGCTCACCCACAATATGGAAGCAGGTAGCAAAATGAATTAGAAACCAAAATCCAACAATAAGCTGTTTGCAAGAGACAAATTTGAAACAGATAGAAACACACATAGGGTTAAAATAAGGGGCTGGAGTAACATCTACTATGCTTCAGCTGAAATAAAAAAGGAAGGGGTAACAATCATGATCTCAGACAAAGCAAATGCAAAAAGAAACCTAATTAAAAGAGATAGGGAAACTACCTTTTGCTAAAAGGTACCATAGTAATAAAGTAACATAAAAAAATTTGAAAGCAAGTTTTTTTCTGAGAAAGGCCTAACTTCTAAAATATTTTGAGAACTAAGTCAAATTTATAAGAATAAGAACTATTCCCCAATTGATAATTGATCAAAGGATATGAACAGGCAGTTTTCAGAAGACAAAATCAAAGTTATCTGTAGTAATATGAAAAAAAATATTCTAAATCACTATAGATTAGAGAACTACAAATTAAAACAATTCTGAGATACCACCTCTCACACCTATCAAAAATAACAAATGTTGAAGGGGTGAGGGAAAATAGGTACTCTAATAAACTGTTGTTTGAACTGTGAACTAGTCTTATCATTCTGCAGAACAATTTGGAATCATGCCCAAAAGGCTACAAAACTGTGTATACTCTTTAACACAGCAATACCACTACTAAGTCCATACCCCAAAAATATCAAAGGAAGTCAAAAAGGTCCTAGATGTACAAAAATATGTATAACAGCTCTTCTTGTGGAGACAAATAATTGGAAATTAAGGAGATGTTAATCAGTCAGGTAATAGCTGAATAAGTTTTAGCATATGATTTTAATGGAATATTATTGTGCTATAAGAAATGGTGAGAGGGATGGTTACAGAAAAAAAAAAACATGGCAAGATCTACATGAACTGATGTCAAGTAAAGTAAGAGGAAATGAGAGATCATTGTATACAGAACAACAAGGTTGTAATGATGAACTAGGAAAGACTTGGCTACTCTAAACAATACAATGAGGCAAGACAATTACAAAGGACTCAGTGAAAAAATTCTATCTCTAGAGAAAAAACTGATGAATGCTTGAGTGGAAAGTGAACTATAATTCTCTCTCTCTCTCTCTCTCTCATGTTTTGTTTTAATGTTTTTGTCATAGGGCTAATCTGGAAATAGGTTTTGCATGATTACACATGTATAACTGATATCATTTCACTTGCCTTCACAGTGGGTAGAGGAGTGGTGAAATGGAAGAAGAGAATTTAGAACTCAAAACGTTTTCTTTTTGAATTACAAAACAAAGAAGAAAAAAATGAAAGGAGAGAAAAGGTCAAACCTCTGTTGGAAGAGTGGAGGATACAAGGATTATAGGATCACAGATGCAAAGCTGGAATTGTTTCTTAGTTTCCTCATCTATAAAATGGGAAGACTGACTTTGATGGCCTCTAAGGCCCCTTTCAGTTGTGAATCTGTGATCCCATAATCCTTGTATCCTCCACTCTTCCAACAGAGGTTTGACCTTTTCTCTCCTTTCATTTTTTAACCTTATTTGCCTCAATTTCCTCATCTTTAAAATGAGATGGAGAAGAAAATGACAAAATGCTCTAATATCTCTTCCAAGAAGAGCTCAAAAAGGGATCATGAAAAGTTGTATATGACTGAAATGACTAAACATCATCAAATGGTGAATAAAGCAGTAGATAACTTGACCAGGATCACACTGTGAGGGAGTGTGTGAGATAGGCTCGAACCTAGGGCTTCCTGACTCCAAACATACTGCTTTATTCACCATTTGATGATGTTTAGTCATTTCAGTCAT
>NW_020954723.1:15091202-15126983 GCF_900497805.2 Vombatus ursinus
TACTGCTTTATTCACCATTTGATGATGTTTAGTCATTTCAGTCATGTCCAACTTTTTATGACTCCTTTTTGAGCTTTTTTTGTAAGAGATATTGGAGCATTTTGACATTTTCTTCTCCATCTCATTTTAAAGATGAGGAAATTAAGGCAAACAAGGTTAGATGACTTGCCCAGGGTCAAACATATAGTATGTATCTGAGGCTGGATTTGAACTCTGGTCTCACTCCAGGACCAGCACTCTATCTACTGTGCCACCTAGCTGCCCCATACCATAGCATGCTACATTACAAAGCTGTTAATCAAAAAAGGAAAGGGGAAAGAAAGAGCATGTTACATTTGGATGCATGAACTTCTTGTAGAGGATGAAACTAGATCATCTGGGAAGGAAGTAACTCCTTGTCCTCTAAGAATTGATTCTGGAGATCCACAAGTGCCCTCAGGAGAGAGGTCACTTAGTACCAGTCAAAAGAAGACAGGAGGACTAGTATACAGTGACCCCCTTCTGAGCAATACTGAGATGTCCATTTTTAAGTCTTACATGAGTCATAGAGGTTTGTTATATAAGACATTTATCTGAAGTGTAATGGCAGTTCTCTAAAAATATAAAGCCCAACAACCTTTACTTACTTCTGGTGATGTGGTGGCAAAGTATATTACCCAAAGCAAGTGAGAAAATAATACTCTGATTTGTAAGAAACTAGCAAAGAAACTGAAAGGCTTCAGCATTTAGGTAGTGTTTTCAGCCAGAATGCTAGTTGAAGTAAAGGGCTTCAAAAAAGAAATAGATTTGGGTAAGTGAATAGCTAAGTAAATGGTACATGAACATGAGATTTGGATTATCCTATTTTTGAGATTGCAAATGGCACCATATTTTTCCCTAAATTTGGGATTTGGGATTAAAATGGGACCATGGTTTAAGATTTAGAAATATAGGCCCTGGATCATGTATAGGGTGCACCTAAGGACTGTGATTTTTCTATCATCTTGCAGGCCTGATCAAGAAAGTTTTAAAGGGAAAAGTAGCTCAGATATTTGTGAGTTATATATCATAGAGAATAGAAAGTATATTATTGGAGGAAGAATATCAATAGAGAGGATCATTAAGAAACATCCAGGAAGAGGTCTACTTAGAGCTTCTGCACTAGACCGCAGTAGTATGGTATGATAGGTTCAAGAATAGAATGAAATGGGATACTTATGGAACATCTAATAATTAACAAAAAGAGAATTACTTAACCATAGCAAAAAAAAGGACATTCAGAGCAGGGAAAGGATATTCAGTAAGAATACATTCTTGATATATCTTATCATCTCTTACATAAACTAGTGTTGATCATGCTGTCAGTATGCCAGAAAGAAGCCTGAAGGAAGATCTGGAGCTCCTTATGCCCTAAATATTTTGTACTTACATGACCCAGAAAATAAATCAATGGCCCAAGCCTTTAGACTCTGAGGCAATCAAGTTTCAAGGATAATTTCAATAACATTTAAAGAAAAGAACTATTCTAGCCTACATAATAGGGGAATCTGATAAACATTCTTTCTACTTCCTCCAATCCAATATCTCTATAAGCAAATGCAGAGCATAAGTAACATAAAGAGTGAAATAGCACCACATGACTATTGCTGAGATTTGGTGGTACTGGACTTATAGCTGGAAACCAGAAATGGAAAACTACATTTCATTTAAAAGTAACAGAATATCTTATTTTTAAAAGGTTTTAGAATAGCACTGTACGTTAAAACCATATAGTCCTGTGAGGAAATACCTGAACTGGGGCAAAGAAATAATGTGGAGAAAACTAGTAAGAACTAGTTGAAAAAGAAAGGCAAGCAATATTTGGTAGGGACATATTGCTGATCCTTCAGATTAATTAAAAAAACATTTACTGAGTGCTAATTGTATGTCAAACACTGTGTTATACCCTAGAGATTCAAGACAAGAACAAAACAGGGAACAATTACATGTACACAGAAAATCATATGCATATTATATACTAGAAAATTATAAAGTTTGGGGATAAGGGAGAGAACTAAAAACTAGAGAGAAGAAAGGTTTCCAATAGTTTAAATCTGAGTTGTGTTGTTAATATGCTAAAGATTCTACAAGACAGAAGTAAAGAAAGAGCATTACCAAAATAGAATATCCCTTGCAAAGACATGAAGAAAGAAGTAAAATATTGTGTACAGGGAGCAGCATGATTAGACTTGAGCTTTAAAAATATCTATTTTCAATTGTGAAAATGACAGATTGTAAAAGAGAGGGCTAGAGAGAAGAAAGAAGATTTGGAAGCTACTGGAATCAGCAAGAAGTAGAAGATGAGGGTCTGATCTGTGGTGATGGTTGCATGAGTGAAAAAGAGAAGAGGATGACTGACAGATGTTGCTCAAGTAGAACTGAGAAATGTTTGGTAATGAGTTGTGAATCTGGGTACCTGGAAAAATTGTAAGGTTATTGACAGAAATGTGGAAGTTAGGAAAGAAGTAGAATTTGGGAAGAAGATAATTAGTTATGTTTTGGACATGTTGGGTTAAAGGTACTAACTGAACATACACATAGAAATGTCTACTAGGCAGTTGATGATGATAGACTAAAACTCACAAGATATATGAGGGCTTGATATGTAGATTTTGTAGTCATCTACATAGATATGACAATTAATCCCATGAGAACACTAAGAAAAGGAAACTGCATTTAAAAAAGAGAAGAATGCCCAGTGTATACTCATGAATAGAGATAATACTACAAAGGAGACTAAGATGGAATGTCAGACAGGTAGGAGAAGAAACAGAAGAAAGCATTGTCATGAAAACCCAGAGAGGAGAGAATGTCAAGAAGCAGAGAATAGCATATATTGTAAAAAGTCTAAGAAAGTCAAGGGGAAAAAAAGACTATTGGATTTAACTGATAGGAAATCGTTGGTAACCTAAGAGAGAATAGTTTCAGTTAAATGATAGGGTCAGATGCCAGATTTCAAGGGGTTAAGAATGATTGAAAGGTTAGGAAATATAAGCAACTTACATAAATAGTTGTTTCTAGGAAATTTGCAGTGAAATAGGGGAAAGAATGTTTTTTTTAAATCATCTCTATTATAACATCTTCCAAGGAAACATAGGCTTTTGAAATAAGCACAGAAATACCTTGTTGGAAAAGAGTCTTAAAGGTAACATTCTGCCTTACTATCAAATGCTTTTTTAATTAGTCACAATGGGTTCTTGGATTTTCTATAATTTTCTATCAGTCATGTGACTATGAATATGTGGTCTGTTGGAATAAGGAAAATGATAATCATAATAAATATAGGAATGGAAATTATAACAACATTAAAAGATAACCAAATTCTGGTGAAATATGATTTATGTCATTCCAATAGGAAAACATATGATGAATCATATCATATCCAGGAGGGAGATGTAGGACTGTGGATATGGGATATCAGACATAATCACTGTGCTGATTTTGATTAACTGTTTTTCTTCACTGAAATGAAGTATTTAGTGGGAGTGAGGTGGCATATAAAGAAGTGGCTCTAGTATTTGTAAGGATATCAATAAAACTTCTTTTAAAAAGATGCGATTTGCTATAGAATATTGCTTGTGAAAAGCCTGATTCTTTCTCTTTTCATTCATTCATTCATTCATTCATTCATTCATTCACTAAGGATGGCTTTGATGCATGTAGATGTTACTATCATCAAAATGTTGCACATATGTGTAAAATTATGTTCCATGCCTTGAATGTAGTGGTGTTCAATAAATATTCATTAAACCATGTTGAAATTTATTGAAATTAGTTGACCTACACATGAATGGCAGTTTCTAATGGAGTTCCCTCAAAATTTATACTTGGTTCAATACAGGTCCACATTGTTAACAATCTGATGACAGTTTAGATTAAATGCTTTTAAAACTACAGGTTCCCCAAATCTTGGGAGACTAGGTAACCACAGAAGGACAGAGTCTAGATCCAAAATATATATACATATATAGGCTTATATATGTATGTGTATATAAAGAATAAAAAGGATTTCTAAATTTGAAATAAAGATATAATGTCTTATAATTCATTAGTTCAGTAGATTTATCTGTGATATCATTAATATCATTATTCCCCCCTTATGTTACGAAACATAGCTAATTCAAACTTTTTTTCTATGTGATTTATGTCTATGTCATATAAGAAATTTTCCATGGTGATTGAAAAATCAATCAAAAATATTTATTACATGTCTCCTAAGTGCTACTATATGAGATGAGTTCAGCATTATAGTGATTTGGAATTCATTTATATAGAGAAGATAATTGAACCAATGGGAGCTGATGATATCACTAAAAGAGAGAAAAAGTGGAGAGAGAGAAAAGAGTCCAAGACAGAAACCTAAAGTAAATCTAAACAAACAGGTCTGTGTCCATAGATTTTAATCCTGCAAAAAAAAATTACAAAGGATAGGTGAGTCAAGTAGTTAAGAGTGAATAGCAACACAAAAACTCAGGAAAAAGAGAATTTCTAGAAGGCAGTGGTCAACATGTTCAAATGCTGAAAGGATAAGGACTGAGGAAAGATAATCTGATTTAGAAATGAAGAGATCATTGGTGATTTTGAGAAAACAGATTTTATCAAGTAGTGAAGATGGGGCAATCATATGAAATGAAGCAATGTTGCCAAAGGAGAACAGACTACCTTCTCAAAAACCTCAATGACAGCAAAGAACAAATGTTACTGTTCCGGAAAATGAGGGTGCTCTATCCGTTGGTAACCCTGAGTAAGATAGACAGATAACACTCATTTAATTACTTAAGAGGGTGGACATAGGACTCAGTCAGAAAGAACGATGAAGAATCCATGACCAATTTTATTTGATCCTTAGAAAGACATGGGTCATGAGGACTGGGCAATCTCATGCATTACCACATCATCTCATACATCTGCATCCTAAGGCTCCAGCTAAAGCTCCTTTACTGATGTGTGTGTATGCTATAATCCCTGTAACTCTAATGTAGAAACTGTTATTAATGCATAAGAAATTTCTTCTCCCTCAAGGAAGAATGAAATTACCAAAAATGTGATCCTTTGCTATGCCCATCCTTTTCAAGGACATACCAATTCATTACACTTCTCTCCTCCTTTAATTTGCCTTCAGAGAAATATCAGACTTGCCAGTAGTAACCCAGGGCTATATCACTGCATGGACACAAAGTTATAATCATTAACAATATCCCAGAGAATATGGGTAGTTATGTCTTCTTATTGCCTCACTAATGTCATCTGGGACAGCTTCCTTCACTATAACTGTTCCATCTCTCTTCTCTTTTGTCATGAATGGAATCCTTCCCACTGGAAATAATTATCCCACATAAAATGATGAGGTGTGAAGAATCTGGATGGAAACTCACAGCCCAATGGCAAAGTCTAGTTGAATTCTCTTTAGCCAGGGACATCCTTACAAAGGGGAAAGTATTGTTGCCAATACTAATGAGCTTGCCTCCTACGTATTTCAATTAACAGAAAATTACTCACACACTAATCAATGCTTTTCCTTGTTCACTCAAATAGGTAATAAATTTGATAGAGTACATGCCACTGCCTTTGCTCTCTATCAAGAATCATTAAGAACATTTTGAATCATCATTACTGGAGTTTGGGATTTCTCTTTCTGAGTTTGAAGGCAGACTAGGAGGAAGTTCCCCGTGCAACCCTTCTTCCCTAACAAAAAAAAAAATGTATTATGCAGAGACATTTTACTTGCTAGGCTCACATTCATTTCATTCTTATTACCTCCTTTACTATATGAAAATTTTAAGTTAACTCATTTGAGGAGAATTGGCTTGAATACAGTCTGGGCTCCATAACCCAGGTTTAGTTGAAGGACTTATCACCCCCTCTTCCACTCTGGTTACTATGGTGTCAGAACCATATGTTTCTTATGCATCTCAATAGGCATTAGCAACAAGAGCCAAGTCAAAGAAGCTCCAAGTTGGAGAGGATATCAGAAAGCAGCTAGTCCAGACTTTTTCTTTAAGATCTGTAGAGAGGGTAAACACACTACTTTCCAAGGCAGCATATTTTACTTCTGTACAGTTCTGATTGTGAGACAGGTTTCCCCTCTGTGAAATAGGGATAATGATAGCACCACATCACAGAATTGTTGTGAGAATTAAGTGAAATAAAATAAAAAGATTATATTATAAACCATAAGAGGTAGTATAAATGTTAGTCATTATTATGCTCTTGTATAGATGGAATTATATAGTGTTGTACGAATAAAATGACCAAAGAGATATTTTAAAGAACTGTATAAAATGACAACAAAATTCATTTGTAAAAACAACATATTTACATAATAATGAAAAGAAGTAGGGATGAAGGAGAAATAGTACATCTAGATCTCAAGCTATATCATACAACAGAAGTCACCAAAATCATCTGGTACTGCCTATAAAACAGAGAGATATCAATAGAAACAACTAGACAATGAAGAATCAGAAATAATAGAATACAATAACCTAGTGTTTGATAAAGTGGAAAACACAAATTACCTAGGGGGAGAAAAACCTTATTTGTAAAAACAACTGGAAAATTTGAAAGCAGTCTGGCAGAAATTAAACTTAGCTCAACACCTTACACAACATTCCACAATATATTATAAGTGGATATATAACCTTAATATTAAAGATTTTAATATAAAGATTAAAAAAGAAATACATACATTCTAAATGGATATGTACCTTTAATATTAGAGAATATTTTTTTTAATTAGAGGAGAAACAGATAATATATATCTATCACAGCTTTGGGTAATTGATTCATTCCCAGCCAAACAAGAGATAGAGGCAATTACAAAAGATAAAATAGACAATTTTGATTATATGAAACTGAAAAGCTTTTACAGAGAAAAAAAATAACACAATTAGCATGAGAAGGTTACCTCCAGACTTCAAACAAATGGGAAAAAGACCCTTTGTACCAAATTTATATGATAAGGGTTTAATAGCCAAGATACATAAACAATTGTGTGTGTGTGTGTGTGTGTGTGTGTGTGTGTAATTAATAGCCATTCCCCAATAGAAAAGTGGTAAGAGGATACAATCAGGTCTCAAAAGAAAAACTGCAAAATATTCACAACCGTATGAGAGAATGCTCCAGATCACCAATAATAAAAGAAATACAAATGAAAATAATCTTGAGGTTTTGCCTCAAGCCCTGAAAACTGGCAAAAAATGACCCAAAAAACTCAGTTATAATCAATGTTAAGAAGTTGTGGAATGGCAGGCACACTAATACATTATTGGTGGAACTCTGAAATGTTGCAACCATTCTGGAAATCATTATGGAATTAAGCAAATAAAATGACTAAAATGCCCATATCCTTTGAAGCAAAGACTCTGTTATTGGGCTAACACTCCCTTGGAAGACATTAATAAAAAGAAAGTCCTCATATAAATAATTTTTAGTGATAGCTAAGAATTGGGAGGGGGAAGCAAATGACCATCAATTGAGAGATGGCTAAATAGATTGTGGTAATGAATAAAATGCAGTATTACTGCTCTGTAAGAAATAGTGTGTATGGTGAATACAAAACAGCATGGGAAGATCTGCATAAAATGATGTAGAGTTAAATGAGCAGAGCCATGAAAATAATATACACAGTAACTATAAAAATATAAATGGAAGGAACCACATGCAAAATATTAAAAGTAAGTATAACAACATTATAAAGATCAAACAATACTTAAAGAGATATGAGAGGAGACCACTAATCCATCTGTTCATGGAGGTAGATGGTCCACAGGTTTTACACATTGCACACATTTTTAGACTTTTTCAATATTTTGATCATTTGGCTGATTGTCTTTTCCTCTGTGAAAAATAAAATTTGTTAAATAGGATGGCTTTCTGGGATAATTGTGATGCTTGAGATAATTATGATGATGTAATAAACAGCAAATATAGATAACAACTTATTTTTTGAAAAAAGAAAAATTAGAATCAGAAGTGACAGCTATCATTTTGAGATTATCATCATAGAAGACAAAGTCTGTGTGAAGTACAGGAAAAGTACTAAGCAGTGTTTTCCTGAAGAGTATTGTATAGATAACTGATACCAAAGAATGCTTTTCTGAGAGACTTTGTGTTAACTGTCACTTTTGAGACAGTCTGGAGAAATATATTTGAGATAACAGAGTATAACTCTTATTCTGTGGAGTAGACAATCTATGAAAAAGACCCTAAGGAGAATACCTGAGAGATTTTAAGTACTATCTTGAGAAAACTGAATTATTGCACTGTTGTTTCATAGTGATGAGAGAGTCAGCAGTTGCTTGGAAGTGCCTCTGGTTATGACCATTCTTAGACTTGATACATGTCTGAAATATTAATTTATATATTTTCATTTATTGTTATTAATAAGTTACAAAGCCAGTAATATTTATGTTTGCCTAAACCTATGAAACCAATTGAGACAAAGAAAGAAATGAAAGCTTATGGAGAAAGAGTTTCTCTAGTATTTAATAATACAGAACAGGAGTTTAGATTTGGAGTGAATTAATTTCAGACCATACACCTTGATCACCTTTGATCCCAGTGGGAGAAAGAATTAACCTTTGGCATAGGTAATCATGTATGCCTGGACTCCCAAAATCTATGTATCATCAGGTTTTTATGGCAAATGGAAGACTTCTTACGGACTAGGTTTATCCTCATCATTGTGCATTTACTGTTTTCCACTAGTTTTTTTTTTAGTCACTTCTATCCTAAACCACAATATTCTGAATACTTGTTTATTCTTCAGAACCATAAAATATGCCAGAGGAATACAAAATTCAATCAGTCCTATATTCTAATATGCAATGAAATTGTCTTCATTACCTAGTGAAGGTTATCACAAGAAGAATTCAAGAGAATTGGCTCACAACATAAATACCCTGCAATTGGTAGAGACATTCCCCCAAATTATCCCATCACCTCAAGCCATGTCCTTGAACTCTACAGAGGCATTGCATGGTAAATTGATGGTGTTAACATAAGAAATAACAAAGATAACATCATTCACATGCCATAGATGAAAAAGAAACCATTGCATTGGGAAGAAAAATTACAAGAGAAATAATTTTGTTCCCTATTGGCCTGGTTCCCTGACACATCCTATCATGTACCTTTGGACTATAAATATAAACTCTACCACTGCAACTTACACCCATCAACTCTAGCTTGACCTAGTATGTTGTTTCCTCCTATGAATCAAAACATTTATTATACCCTCTTTGCCTAACAGATTTCCCTTCGAGACTGATTACAAGCATGAATTCACTATCTATTCTTTTCCCTCTGGCTGTAGGTATCTGACAGTATTCCAGATAGTTAAAGCAGTCTGTCAGAAAAGTAGAAAGTGCCTGTATATTAGGGCCCTGACACAGAGATAGAAAGTGACTATGCATAGTCCCCTATTTTATGAACATGGAGAACTTTTGTCTTCTAGGCTGAAAGATAGAGTACATATTTTTTTGAAAATATTATTAAATGATTTTTTCTTTGTATTTATTTGTTTTCCATTGGTCTTATTGGGGAATCTGACTCCAAAACATTTGGAAAAAAACACAAATTGCAAATTCATAACATTATGCTAAAGTTTGATGTAGCAATGTCAGAACATCCTTTTAGTAAATTAACAACATAGGGAAGAAAAATTATCCTTGGTATCATTTCCTCACTCCATGAGTCTAATATCCTGAATACTCTCTTAAAGACATTCTTAGTCTTTACTGTCTTAAGTTCCTCTTTCAGTGTGATTGGTTTATACCAGTAGGAAAATAATTTGCTATCTGTAGAACAGGGATATAATTATCACTCATTCTTGCTTAGAGTTATAAAATCTTAAAACTGAAAGAGACCTAAAGGGCCATCTTATCTACCCCTTCCACCCTTCCCCACCACATATCAACTTCAAATTCCCTAACAATTGGCTGTGTAGCCTGTGCCTGACCCTTTCCAATGAAGACAAACTTATTTCCTCACAATCAACCCATTCTAGTTTGGCATATGTCTAATTTTTAAGAATTTCTTAAATGAGGCTGAAATCAGCAATCCTATGGACTTCTATCCATTCTTCCTAGGTCTGCCTTGGGGCCAAACAGAAAAAATTAAAAAGGGTGCTTACATAAGAAAAGTGGCCACTTAAACTGATGGAATATCACCCTGATATCCACAAGTCCAGGACAAACATCCTAAGGGCTTCCTGGTACTACTTCTTATCTCTAGTATTCCTCCATCAATTATTTTATGATGTCTTGAGTTTTTAATTATTGTTGTTCTTTGTTTTGTTTCATGTTTGTAAGTACCTCATCTCCTCAAGTGGACTGTAAGTAGTTTGAATGTGGGAACCATTATGTAGATGTTATTTCACACATTGCCCCCACCCAACTCCAGTAGCATCCAACACAGTGCCTTACACATATTAAGCATGAAATAAACACTAGATTGAGTGATGAAATTAGTCCTGGAAATATATGGCATACCAATGTCCTGGCTAACCTCTTAAGCAAGTACCTAGTCTGCTAAGTTAATTAAACCAGCATATATTTCAATTGCCTGGAATAGGTACAGAAGTCAGTGCTGGCCTGTCTATGAAGCTATGTCCATGTCCCAGAGTCTGACTGAATGAGGCCTTAAGGATCAAGAAGGAATAGCCAGATAACAAAGAAGTTGTTACAGATCCCATCCATGCACCCAAATTTTCATTCATTTTCTTGTGATCAATCAACCTGAAATATTACACTTAAATTATTCCTTTGGTGTGACCCAGATTGGTCTTGGCTCTCTATATTCACTTTAGCTTTCTCATGACTGCCGACTCTAACATTCGATTCCACTTTTTAAATGTGTAATAACTTCTGGTTTGATGTT
This sequence comes from Vombatus ursinus, assembly GCF_900497805.2. Classification (NCBI taxonomy): domain Eukaryota; kingdom Metazoa; phylum Chordata; class Mammalia; order Diprotodontia; family Vombatidae; genus Vombatus; species Vombatus ursinus. The sequence continues at coordinate 15,102,102 of NW_020954723.1, forward strand.
GTCCTCTATGAGTCTTGCTTTTGATCTTAACCTAGTACCATACTTCTTTTTCATCTCAACTGCCAATCTTTGTGTTTCAATTCTTTCCCCCAAGATATGAACAACACTCAATAGTCTCCCCTTGCTGATGCTGATGCTTATTGTTAATTCTTAACTCTTTGCCATTCAGTGAAGAGATATGACAAACTAGATCCCAGGAATCAAAGATATTCAGCAACAAAATCTACTCTTAAGATAGGGCTGCCTATAGTTCATCTAAGAAAACAGTGAAATAAGCTAAATTTGCCTTCAACCTGCCTGTACCCTTTCTGGACCTTTTCCTTCACTTTTGTACTTTTTTTTCTACTGTGTCCTCTTACCCTGTCCAATAATATTATGAAACTTGGGTCCCTCCAACCAGAGAAGAAACTAAAGTGATAAGCTAATTTACACTAAGGTATGAAATAAAAACCTTAGAGAAATGCCTCCAATGCAGTACATAATATAGAAGACTTGACCAAGAATTGACCAAGATAAAAGGCTGAATGGTTAGCAATCTTCACGGCTTGGAGGAAGCACCCTTATCCCACCAATGAGAATAGAAATCCACTTAGGTATATGATAATATTAAAAAATACCAAGTCCCAATTTGAGGGTTATAGGTAAGGAATCTATCAGTGATGGTCAGACCACATTTAACTGTAAGGGACATGAAAACAAATCATTTACATGAAGTAAGCTCTATTAGAAGGTTGATTATATATTTCAGAACAGATTTTATTAGCAATAGTTAAGCATGATAGGATATGTACACACATATACATATACTTACACATACCTATTTGTGTACCTGTATGTACATGTCTGTATATATGTATCTTTGAATATATACCTTGTGTGAACATGTAAATATATATATATATATACATCTATGTACTTATGTATGTACAGTTGAATATTTGAAATCCTGACACCAGCCTAAAGTGGTTGCATAAATCTCTCCTCAGTCAAAAAACATAAATAGATTAAAGCAACATTTAGCCTTTCTATAGTATGGCAAGAAATAGTGCCTGAACAGACCATGTCTAGATCATTTTGTTCACTTCTAGGTGCCACATTTTGGGAAAGATATAGACATGCTGTAGTGCTTATAAAGAAGAACAATCATGGTGGTGAAGGGCCTTGAGACAATTACATAAATGAATCAACAGATACAGTGGGGATATGTAGCCTCTAAAAGAAAAGGGTTAGAAAGGCGTAGCTGTCTTCAAGTTCTTGCAGGGCTATTATGTGAAAGAGGAATTTGATTCATTCTTCTTGACACCAGAAGGCCAAGTCCTGAGAAGAAGTTTTAGAAAGAATAAGAAAATATACACAATGACCACAACAATGTAAATAGAAAGAACAAAAAGAAAAAATAGATGATGTATAATTAAAATAGCAAAGCTTGTCTCTGAAAAACAGATGGGAAAATACACCTCCCACTCTACTTTGCAAAGATGGAGGACTATGGGTGTGGAACATCGCACATACGGTCATATTCGTTTGATGTATTTATTTTTGTAGGCAGTTTTTTTAATATGTTTCATTTTATTTTTTGTTTCAAGGTATGATATTTTGGTAGCTATATAAGAACAAAATATATCAAAAAATATTTAAAAAGAGACCTACACAATCTAGCTCCAGACTACATTTCCAGGCTTATTGAATATTATTCTCCTTTACACACTCCAGTCAAACTGTTTTACTTGTTTTGTTTTGTTTTGTTTTGTTTTCCATACACAGCATTACTGCTCCTTTCTTCACACTTTAACATATTCTTGTCCCACATGTTTCCAGTGGAACCCCCCTTCACCTCTGCCTCTTCAAATCCCTACCTTCTTTCAAGATTTAGCTCATGCCACTTCATGAAAGAGGCTTATTTTGAGCTTTCTAAAATTAATCTCCTTCTTATACCCTTCATAAAATAACTTGTATTTAAGCTGTACATGTAACATGGCATTGGAGACCAATGTCTACAGATAGACAGAAATCCCTCAGTATTTATCTTCTCAAGCCCAGAAGGAACCATTGAGCCTTCGACTAAAACTATGGCTTTTCTTCTACTCTAAGTGAGGGGAAGGCCAGAAGCCTTGGTGAGAAGTGTCAGATTCAAGAATAGGAGAGAGGGGAGCAGCTAGATGACACGGTAGATAGAGCACCAGCTCTGGATTCAGGAAGACCTGAGTTCAAATCTGGCCTCAGACACTTGACACCTACTAGCTGTGTGACCCTGGGCAAGTCACTTCACCCCATTGCCTTGCAAAAAAAAAAGAAGAAGAAGAAGAATGGGAGAGAAACAGATACAAATAGGGTTGAGGCACAGGTACAAACTACTTCTACTAAACATCTCTACCTGCACTAAGCTAAAGAGTAGGCCCCAAAGACCCCCAGAAGTAGCCTCACCAGAGATTAGTAGTAAAGGGGAAAAATACTGAAACACAAAAGAAACAGGAGCAGAATAGCAAAACTGGAACTACCAACCAGGCTCAAAGTCCATGTTGGATGCCTAGGTAAATCCTAGTTGTGTTAAATTCACCATGGGATGCAGATGCAAGTTGGAAATTCCACTTCTCCTCTCCTATCTTCCTCCCTGGGAAAGCATGGATTTGTTCAAGAAGTTTATTTTTTTTTTCTTTAAAATATACACATTGAAACAGCTAGGTGGTACAGTGGATAGAGCTCTGTTCTTGGAGTCAGGAGGACCTGAGTTCAAATCCAGCCTCAGACACTTGACACTAACTAGCTGTGTGACCCTGAGCAAGTCGTTTAACCCCAATTGCCTCACCAGACACTTACATTGTTTTTGACCTAGTCTTTAAAGGTGGCATTAAGATAATACTGTACTCAATCACCACATTGGTGATATGTATATGTTTCATTGTTTAAAGGCAGCTGAGAAAGAGACAATAGGTGGTAAGATATAGTGAGGGAGATATAGTTTTTATTTATCATTGGAACCATTTAAAAAATAGAGCCTCAGAACAGAACAATAAGATCTTTATTGACTCATTTTTATAGCTCCCCAAAAGAAGAAAATTTGGATTTGTAGGAGTCCTTGACTATTGAATTTAGTAGCCATCAGGGAAGGAAAGGTTTTGAGCAAGCTGGAAGCTACTATTGCTGAGACAGTCACCTCAGGTAAATTCTCTTCCCTTAGTGGGTTTGAAATGAAAACTATTCTCCCTGAAGAGCAGAGCCAAGGGAATTGATTAGAAAGAAAGTGATGCTTGAAGGGAAGAGTTGGAAAGTATCCACCAAGCAGAAGCAATTCCCTTCCCTCATCCCACTCCAATAGTACCAATTACATGCAACAACTCATTATATAAATATATGCATGTGTGTATACAAAATAAAATGGCATTTTTTTTGTGCTTAATTCTTTCAGTACATGTTGTATCCTAAACAGTAAAATGTGGAATCTTTGAGGGCACGAACCATTTTGTTTTTTGGGGTTTTTTTTTTGCCTTTGTAAACCCAGGACTGAATAGAGTCCCTAGTATATAGGATATACTTAATAAATGCTTGTTGAATGAATGAATAAACAGAATAAAATATTCAGAGTAATTTAAATGATTTCTTGAAATTTTCATATCTTCACATAGAATTATGCAAAGATACAAGAGACAAATCAGGGCAGACTTTCATTCAAGTAACACTAGCTATATGATCTTGAGCAACCTCTTGACTTAACCCTTTAGCCTCTTTAAAGCTCATTTATTATACTTATAGAATGAGGAAATAATGCATCCATTACATTCCTTACAGAGTTGTTGAGAAGACAGAAGAAATCAGGTTTGATAAGTGATTTATAAATCTCAGAAAAATCAATGTCAATTATCACTGTCATCACCATCATCATTATTACTACCATAATATTATAATTGTTCAATGTACTTTGAATCTAGAAGGAAGGGAGCAAAGCAGAGGCAGCCTGGGTTGAAACATACAGGGAAAAGACTATGTCATAGCCAACTGGAGGGAACTGTTAAGGTTTCAGGAATGATGCTATTCTTGCTACAATGGAAATATCACAAGACTGATGCTATAACAGAGGCTGAATCCAATTAGTATTAAGGCAGAATGAAAAGTGGAATTCCACTTTAAAGCAAGAAGTGATTTAGAAAAAAATACCATCTTCTTTTGTTTTCCATTATTACTCTGTTGAACTGTAAAATACTATTCAGCTCAATCATGTTTTCAATAGCACAGACAAGGTCATCAATAGTTTTGTTAAATTGTATAGGTTAATCACAGGGAACATTTGATCTTATCTCTAAATTCTATTTCTTTTATTTTTTCATTCATATATTTCTAAAGGCAGCTCAGACAGTCTTTTTCAGGCAACCAGAATCATAAACACAAATCTAATTGATAATTTTACTTAACAACAGAACACTTAAGAAACAGCATTGGCAAATGTTTCATTGAATAGAATTCTATTAGATCAGTGATTTATGTATCATGATAATGTGGGTATCTGAAAACTCTAAAATATATTTACATCATCAGTTTCATCTTACTTTAAATAATGATCAGCCAGTCTGGTCTAGAATTTCAAGAAATTGACTCAGAGGCACACTCATCTCTAAGCTAACCACAGGGTTAATTAATAACATCTAGACCTCCAGTGAAATATTCAGTATCACACAGTAAAATGATGTGAAGAGACATGTACTTCTACCTAACCAACATATTTGAGTCCCAGCTTTCCTCTGGTTCTAAGAAAGTAAATTCCATATTAAAAACTCAGTCAGTTGTATCTCATCTATAGAATCATTTGAGGTTTCCTGAAGTTGTTAAAGACTGTACAATTTTATAGTAAGGTAGACAAAAAGACTTGGAATTTTTGGCAAATGAACCAATTTGGATTAACTGAGTCCAGGCACCTTTAAATACACAAATTAACAAAGGGTAGGTAACCTGAGGATAAACATATAAGTGTAGAATATTTTGGGTAACAGGATCCATAACCATGGGTTGCTTAGTCATTATGCTATTATTGTCTCTATGCCACCACCACCACCTTTCTTTCCACCCTCTGGGGGAAAGGGCCCAGTATAACCAGTCCACATCAAATTAAGTGATGCCATGAAGCACTTTTCAATTTAATTGAATTTTACAAACATTTATTAAGTTTGCTATCTGCTATGGGCAAATAGCATTATTAAATGGGCATTGTGTTAGTCATTGTGAGAAATATAAGCATAAACACATTGTCTTTGCTTTAGTGGTACATACATTCAGGTAGGGGGAACATGACAGATAATTATCCCACCATTGTAGGCACACATAAAATAGACAAGCAAAATTGTATGTAAGGTCCAGGAAAGGAAAAATAATTGTTGTCTAGAATATATCACATAAAATCGATATCCAAATAGTATTAAAATCCCATTTTGTGAAGTATATGTCTTGTTTCTTGCCCATCTTTGCTTTGAAAAAAGTCTAAAAATAAAATAAAACTGATCTCTATTGTTTTCTGTTAAATATATAGTATATACAACATAGGTATCATTATGAGAAGCCTAAAGGGGAGAAAGTCAGTCTCAAAATCATGAAGACAAGGTTCAAGTCCTACTTCTGACATATACTAGCTATGTGATTCTGAGTAAATTATCTCAGTGTCTCAGGCAACTCTAAAGCTTTATAAGAGTCAAAGAAGATGCTGATCATAACTGGGAGACAACATTTCTTCACCAAGTTCCCTATACATTACCAATAGAATCACAGGTCTAGTTAAAAAAATCCATCTCTCATGTATTTATCTACCTATCTATCTATTTATCTATCTGTCTGACTGCCTATCTGTCTATCTATACATATATATATAATATATGTGAATATGATGGGATATTTGTGTATTTGCACCTATTATATCATCAGAATGGAGAATTCATTAATTCATGTAGTCATCAGAATGACCAGAATCAGTAAATCATAAAAAAGAATCCTTAGAAAATTACAGTCTTAGGGTAGTCAAATCTTTCTCACTCTGAGGTAAGCCATCTGCCCAATACAATGCATCCTTAAGATTCATACATGCATAGATATAATGTGTATTTGTGTATACATATATACACATGTGTATATGCATACATATGTGTTGTGTTGCATATATGTGTGCCCTTGTGGATAGATATATGCATTGTGTATAGGTGTATGTGCTCATGTATATGCATGCACACGCGATGCATTATATTTGTGTGCACATATGTGCATATGTATATATATGCAAATGAATTTGTATGAATAGATAAATATTAGAGAGTCAGTATAGTGAATCAAGGTTTCATCAAGGTTTTTAAAGGTTTAATAAGAAGTTTGATGCTCCCTTTAAAACTTTTGAAATTGGGTTCAAGCAAATAGTATTAATAGAACATGTGACTGAACAATTTATGTTGAATGTGTATTTATTTTCTTTGAGTAGCATTATACACATAATAAATTGTGATGTATGTGTATATGCATATATATACATATATGTGTATACATACATGCACCTATATATATATGTGTGTATATATGTATGTGCGTATATATATCCCATAGATCTAGCAATGTTACTTGTAAGAAACTCAGAGGAGAAATAAATTCCAATTAAAACATAAAAGTATACAATCAATAATTTTTTTATCAGAAACATTAATTCACTGTCAACTTGGAAAAAAATGCCTAGTCAAATTTGTTCTACCTTTATTAATTTGTTCAGATGCACTATTTTCCAACTTTTCAGAATTGAGAAAAATTAATCAACAGATTCTTAGAAATGAAAAATAAAATTTCAACTTTGATAGCTTGAATAAGGAAAAAAGGAAAAAGAATAAGCCTTAATGTTCAAAAAAATTTAAGCTTTCATATTGCCAGGGTCCATAATATAATAACAGTAGCCTGGGTAACAGCTAAAGAGGAAATAGCATGAAAACTGCACAACAAATCAGCACAATTATGCATTTTAAAATACGTTAAAAGGGCATCTTGAAAACAACAAATAAGATACTTAGAACCATGGAAAGTCATAAGAGTTTTTAATTACACCATTATCCTCAGAGAAATAAATTTGAATATTTATCTTTAACTTACTTCACTAGATTTTATCTCACCTTGCATTTCTTCAATTTATGTCCAAAAAAAAGATTCAGTAGAATCTTTTCTACTTATCATACTATAAGTAGAAAGATTTTGTCCTATAATTCCAAGTTTCTCCAGCAAGGTGAATGCATGCCAATGAGCCAGAGAGTTGCTGGAATGTAGAAATAAAAGAAACTTTAGAGCCTCTTTTTCTGGAGAATTTCAAGAAAAAATAGACAACTTTCTACCCAGAATATTTTAAGTATTTTTCAACCAGGTAGAAAGGAATGGTCAGCATTTTTTAGACCTTCTGATTCTATGATTATGAAATGTGGCCATTACATGAAGTTTTTATTATTTTTCTCTCATTTTCTATTACTACTGAACTGCTGAGTAGAACAATTCTGAGAAAGACTTTCTGTGTGAGAAGTTAGTTCAATATTTATAGAAAGGTTTCAATATATACAACTAGACTTCTACTCAAATGATTCATTTTTTGTTGTTGTTCTTTTTCTAACATTTTTAATTAATCAGAACAACAGAATTTGTTTTTGTACTCCATTTCTGAAACAGATATTTCTGCATCTGCAGTCAAAACTAATTTATTCCCAAGAGCCCTTCCCAATTCAGTGTTTTAGTAAGGAACTTTAAATCTAACATGCTTTATGTAAACTATCACAAAGATTAGCAAACTCACCAGTTACTGAGGTAATATCTTTCTGAAGATCTTGCTGAATGAAAATATCTGAACTTTGGCACCAAATTCCATCCTGGATCCCAGAATCCATTTTTGCATCTAAGAAGATGCATACTTCTGAAAGATCTTTGTAGACATTACTCATCCTTAATTTCATGTAGCTTTGATCAATGTTCATGATACATTGAATGTAAAAAATACTGTTTACAAATAGAATCATTGTCAAAAACATATATCTCTGTAAATATCTTTGGTCTACATAAAATGTTAGTGATCAGTGTGGAAATCTTTTTTTTCAACTTTCCTAGCCTCCTTATATATCTTCAAGATATATTAAAAAAAAAAAAAACAACCCTCATAGAGGATACCCACCAATTGGGGAATGGTTGAACAAGTTGTGGTAGATGAATGTAATGAAATATTATTGTGCTATAAGAAATGATGAGCAAGTAGATTTCAGAAAAACCTGGAAAGACTTACATGAACTGATGCTGAGTGAAGTGAGCAGAACCACAAGAACATTGTATACAATAACAGCAACATTGTGTGATGACCAACTTTGATAGACTTAGCTCCTGTTAGCAATGCAATGATCTAAGACAATTCCAAGACTATCCACATCCAGAGAAAGAACCATGGAGTCTGAATGCAGATTGAAGCATACTATTTTCCTTTTTTTCTTTTCTCTTGGTTACTCCTTTTGGATCTGATTCTTCTTTACAACATGACTAATGTGGAAATATGTTTGATATGATTGTACATGTATAACCTATATCTGATTGTATGCTGTCTTGGGTAGGAGGGAGGAGAGGGAAGGGAGGAAATTTAGAACTCAAAATCTTAAAAAAGTGAATGTTGATAACTAAAAATAAATAAAAAATAATCTAAGTAAAAAAAGAACCTCACATCTAAAGGTTTAATAAAGATATCTAATCACCATTATTTAAAACCAGGGTTGCTATTGAATTCTTATGTCTTAAATATTAGCCCCCTAATCTTGGTTCCAGAGATACAATGCTCCTATTTTAAATTAGTGTGAAAAATCTTTATGTGGGTATTAGACATTCTACTTCTGGTTAAACTGATTAAGAAGAGTCCTCTTGACCACATCTCATCTCCACCTAAGAAAAAAAAAGGGTGGAAAGTTATTTTTTTTAATTTCCTCAGGATCCCCTTGAAGTCTCAGATAATACCTTTCATGTGTTGGTAATAAACAAAAATTTCAAGGCAAGATGCTTCCCAAGGTAAAATATGTAGCTACTCTTTGTCTCTGTGTTTATTTGCTGTCCAAGTTTTGTTATGGGTCATGGTTTTTTAAGGTTAATATTAAAAAAATTTTTAAATCAAATTGAGTTTTTTTCAGTGAAGAAATATTTGTCATGTACTCTATTATGAGGATATATAGATAATAGATATATAGAGCATTTATTAAGTACTTACTCTGTGCCAGAAAATATTAAGCATTAGTGATACAAATGCAAGCAAGAAAGATTTTTCCCTGCCCTCAAAGAGGGCAAGTAAAACAAGTAAAAAACATTAAGGGAAACAACTAGAAAGATGAAAAAGGAAAAGGATTACAAATAGTGGTATGGTGCAGCAATGGCAGGGAAAAGATGTGTAAGCCAGGTTTCAGGCAGGATAAGACAAAAACGTATCTATCAGAGCCCACCAAGAGCACAGGCTACAGAATCTGACAATGACCTGGAATTAAATCTAAGTGCAAGGGCTTTTAGATGACTGGAGTGCTTATTTAAATTCAGTGATGCTTTCTACCTAGAATGAGAACAAAGGTGGTGTGTGCAATCTGATGTTACTCCATGTAATTAACTCCTATTATCTAGGTGTTCAAAATAAAATTGTATTCTGTATATAAATGTCCAAATATGCTATTTCATTGTCCCTGCAAAAGCCTTTTAAGCATTTAAATGAGAATGTCATTGAGCATAAAAATAATTCACAGCTTGACAGCATCTGGGACTTTGGAACAAACTGTGTGGGAGCTCTTTCTTCAGGAATATGGTTTAAAGTCCACATTTAAAAAATAATGATATTGAAATTTATGATCTTCTCTATTTTTGTTTTTAACTTATTAAGAGTGATTCCAGGCTTATGCATCCAGACTCAGATGATAATGAGGACAATAATATTAACTCACATTTATCTAACAATTTGGTTTACAAAATGTTTTACTTCCATAATAACATCTGATTGAGTATATGTAACTACACTGATCAACACCACCACCAACAAGCAATAAGAGCCTACTATGTGCTAGGCACTGTGCTAAATTTTTCTTGGCAAAGATACTGAAATGGTTTGCCATTTCCTTCTCAAGTTCATTTTACAAATGAGGAAACTGAGGTAAACATTATGTTGGAAGTTAAATAAAAGGAGAAGGTGCAGAGGACATTGTTCTTTATCTTCTTTGGCACCAGGTACTCAGTTATTTTTTTTCAACCATTGACTCCATTCACTCTTCTAAGAAACAGTTCTTGCTTTCATTCTGTCACAGTTGATTAGTGTGTTGTGATTATCTTTCATGACACAAATGTTTGTAGAGTGGTCATTTATCAAGATACCAAACATCAGGGTGGAGCCAAGATGGTGGAGCAAAAGCAGTGACCTGCTTGAGCTCTACCCCAAACCCCTCCAAATACCTGTAAAAAATGACTCTAAACAAATTCTAGAGCAGCAGAACCCACAAAAAGACAGAGGGAAGCAAATTTTCTTCCCAAGACAGTCTGGATGGTTGATTGGAAAGGTATATCACACTGGGCTGGGAGAGAAATGCAGTTCAGCATGGGCATGCACACAAAGACCAGGCCTCAGCAAACCTAGAGCAGGCCTTAGGGGACTGAATCATGGGCAGCTGTGGTGGTTTCCAGACTTCTCAACCCACAAATGCCAAAGACAACTGATAAGGTCAGTAGGAAAAGTTTGTGTCTGCAGTGACAGAAAAGCAAGGTTCCAGCCCCAGTCCCTGAGCACCAGGTGGCAGCTGCTTCCTGAGCTTCTGGCCCACAGACTGAGTGGGATTCAAGTGGCTGATCAGGTGGGGGTTGAAGGGATATCTTTGCTGGTGCTATGGCAGTATTCTCTTGCTTTACCTGTGCTTAGATCTGGGTCACAGCTCTGGGTGGTGGTCCTGGGGCAAGGAGGAGTGCTCGCGTGGTGGAGCTTGTAGTGGCATTGGAGAAGGAATCCTCCTCACAGTTCTAAGGCATAAAAGAATGCTTGTGGTCACTCATACACCAGACACAGGCCAGGAAAGGAGTAAACACCTCACTTTGATCATACCACCTTGGAAGAACTAAACACTTACAGGTCCCTAGAAGCATCTTTGAAAACAGCTGCTCAAAACCCCCAAAACTTGGGACGGTACATTCTCCACACTGGAAGCAGATCCCTACCTTAACAAAGAGTTTAAAATTCAAATACTTGGCTGGGATCATGAGCAAACAAAGGCACAAAAAAAGTCAGACCATAGAATCTTTTTTGGTGACAAAGAAGATCAAAGCATACAACCAGAAGAAGACAACAAAGTCAAAGCTCCTACATCCAAAGCCTCCAAGAAAAATATGAATTGGTCCCAGGCCATGGAAGAGCTCAAAAAAGGATTTTGAGGAGCAAGTAAGAGAAGTAGAGGAAAAACTGGAAAGAAAAATGAGAGTGATGCAAGAAAATCATGAAAAACTAGTCAATGCTAAAGGAGACTCCAAAAAATACTGAAGAAAATAACACCTTAAAAAATAGCCTAACCCAAATGGCAAAAGAAGTTCAAAAAGCCAATGAGGAGAAGAATGCCTTAAAAAGCAGAATTGGCCAAATGGAAAAGGAAGTCCAAAAACTCCCTGAAGAAAATACTTCCTTAAAAATTAGAATGGAGCAGTTGGAAGCTAGTGACTTTATGAGAAATCAAGATATTGTAAAACAAAACCAAAAGAATGAAAAAATAGAAAACAATGTGAAATATCTCATTAGAAAAAAAACTGACCTGGAAAATAGATCCAAGAGAACTAATTTGAAAATTATTGGACTATCTGAAAGCCATGATCAAAAAAAGAGCCTAGACATCATATTTCAAGAAATTGTCAAGGAAAACTGCCCTGATATTCTAGAACCAGAGGGTAAAATAGAAATTGAAAGAATCCACCAATCACCTCCTGAAAGAGATCTTCAAAGGAAAACTCTTAGGAATATTGTAGCCAAATTCCAGACTTCCCAGGTCAAGGAGAAAATATTGTAAGCAGAAGAAATAATTTAAGTATTGTGGAAACACAATCAGGATAACACAGGATTTAGCAGCTTCTACATTAATGGACTTCAGGGCTTGGAATATGATATTCTGGAGAGCAAAAGAGATAGGATTACAACCAAGAATCACCTACCTAGAAAAACTAAGTATAATCCTTCAGGGGGAAAAAATGGATATTCAGTGAAATAGAGGACTTTCAAGTATTCTTGATGAAAAGAGCAGAGCTGAATAGAAAATTCAACTTTCAAATACAAGACTCAAGAGAAGCATGAAGAGGTAAGAAAGAGAACTCATAAGAGACTTATTAAGGTTAAAATGTTTACGGGCCTATATGGAAAGTTGTTTTTGTAACTCGTGAGACTTTTGTCAGTATTAGGGTAGTTGGAGGGGGGAAATATATGTATAGATAGATAGAGAGCACAGGGTGAGTTGAAGATGAATAGGTAATATCTGGAGAATAAAAGTAAGAGGTGAGAGAGGATTATATTGGGAGAAGGAAAAATGGAGAGGTAGAATGGGGTAAATTATCTCACATAAAAGAGACAAGAAAATGCTTTTATAGTGGAGGGGAAGTGGGGGGAGGTGATAGGAAATGAGTGAATCTTATTCTCATTGAATTTGGCTTAAGGAGGGAATAACATACACACTCAATAGAATATGGAAAGCTATCTTACCCAAAGGAAAATAGGGGAAGAAGGGAATAAAAGAGCATGGGGATGTTAGAGGGGATGGCAGATTGGGGGAGGGGGTAGTCAGAAGCAAACAATTCTGAGGAGGGACAGGGTCAAAAGAGAGAATAGAATAAACGGGGGGCCAGATACTTTGAAAGGAAATATAGTTAGTTTTCCATAGCATGACTACTATGGAAGTGTTTTACATGCCTACATAAGTACAATCTGCATTGAGTTACTTGCCTTCTCAATGAGGGTGGGTGGAGAGGGAGGAAGGGAGAAAATTTGGAAGTGAAGTTTTAAAAACAAATGTTAAAAAATTGCTTTCACATGCAACTGGGAAATAAGATATACAGGCAATGGGGTATAGAAATCTATCCTGCTCTACAGGAAAATAGAAGAGAAAGGGGATAAAAGAAAGGGGTGGGGAGATAGAAGGGAAGGCACATTAGGGGAAAGGGTATTCAGAATGCATGCTGTCTTGGGGCCAGGGGAGAGATGAAATGGGGAGAAAATTTGGAACTCAAAATCTTGTGGAAGTGAGTGTTGAAAAGTAAAAACAAATGAATTAATGAATCTTTTAAAAATTAAAAGAAAAGATACTAAATATCAGAAATATCAGTTAGGAAGGAGATACACAGAATGTTGAGAGTAAGTATATGGAACAAGGGATACATCCCAAGTATAACATAGACCAGGGATCTCCCCTTGTAAAAACAGAAGCCATAGTATATTTTCTCATTTGAATATGAAGCCCTGGGTGTGTCTCAAAGGTGGAATAGATAATCTTAAGGGAGTATAAAAAGGTTGTCCAAACAATTGGTAGCATTAGCACAGGAAGGAACAGTAAATAATCATTATAGGTTCATAGACAAATTTATCCTAAAATATGCCAGTTCTTTCAGATATCTCCTTCAGTATCACCCAGGAAAACTTACATCTGGTCCATCATGAAGCTGTCACATTTTATCTAAGCCTTTCTCTGTTCTCCAAATATCCCAATAAAGGTGTCAAGCTCAGTTATGAAAATCAAGCATAAGCATATATCATCAATGCAAATATAAAGTCAAATCAATGTTAAGTCTTCAATGCATTACATTCTGTCTAGTTCAATTACAACCCCTTCTTCTCCAACCCTAAATCCTTTCATTGCTAAGCACATTATGTTTGAAGGTAAACAGGGATCCTGATCCTAGATTGCATTTCCCAAGGACCAAAAGGATAAGTGAAATTTCTATGCAATAAAAAACTACAGAATCCTTTCTTTACCAAGTGAGGAGAGATGAGATGTGTGTGTGTGTGTGTGTGTGTGTGTGGTTCTGTGTGTGTGTGTGTAATAGTTTAAAAAAACTACTTACTTAAGCTGTAAAAAAAGAAGCACTTAGAGAATATGGAAATTATGGCTGAAAATATGAGGAAAAATGCAAAAGTAGCACAGAGAGTCTTCTAAGAATAGTGAGAACCCTTCAACCTCAGAACAAACTGAAATTGCTAATGACTACTCAAGACACCAGAAAGAACCAGACCACTGCTTGGAGGTGGATGGAAGGATGATAATGAATGGTGGAAAAAGGTAGACTTATTCATCTAATATTATTTTCATTTTCTCTGTTTTCTATCTCCTGGTTCTTTAGCCATATCTTCTTATTTTTTTCTTTGCTGGTCAATTATCCACCTGCCTCACCATAAATATGGGTGTTTACTAAGTCTCTGTTCTCTTGCTTCTTCTTTTCTCTGTTAATATCCTCAACTAGTACTTTCATCCATCTATGGTGTTGGTGACCACCTTTATATAAATAATTTTAAAATACCTGTACTGAGTTCAAATCCTAAATAGCAAAATACTTTCCACTCATTTTACCTAGGCCAGTAGTCTCCAAGATAATGTATTGAAGCACAGGAAGAAAATATCAGGACATCTATATATGGTTATATTTGTCCTTACAAAAAGCAATAAATTAAGCTTTACTAATATGTAGATTGATACTAATGTCTTCATTTAATGAATCAGTTATACAGCTATGTGTTATTGGCAGTATACAAGATATCCTGCTTCAAGAAGAGTACTATATTTGGGAGAAGTTGACAGTAGTGCCCTCATTCATTTTTCTTTCAATGTATTATAATAAACTGCAGTTTGCATACGTCTAAGTATATTTATGGATAGTATTCTCTAGTTTCAACCAAAATAACTCTCACAAAAGGGGCAAGCACCTTAAAAAGATTCCATCAAAAAAAAACATTGATTAAAGATATTATGAATAATATTAACCCAAGAAAATGACAGAATTGACCCTTTTACTACTAGTATAAACAAATCTTTAGCCATATTATGAGGTCTAGGCATTAATAATTCGATTAGCAGTCAGCCAAACACTTGAAATGATTAATAAGATTATTAAAATATGGGTTTACATTCATATCTTTAAAGATTAACCTTCTCTTAGCAATACATTGTACTTTGAAATATTAGCTAATGATAGTATGAAGACATTTCAATTGGAAAGATTTTTTTAAAATTGAAGTTTCTGTTGTCTAAATAGTATGTGTGATAACTGTAAAAAGTCATATTTTTATACATTGAAAGCTCAGAAACATCATCTTCTAACATGTCTGAATATTCACATTTTTATTTTAAAGTTTACTAAACAAAATATATAACAAAAAACCCAAATTTAAGTTAGAAATTAAAGTTCTTGTATGTGATTTATCAAGTAAATTAAAAATTGAATTTAAAATGTAAATTTAAAGTGTTTATAAATTTTAAGCATATATATAGATAGATAGATAGATACTGATATAAGCATATTAGACCACATTTCTTTCACTAAAATATTTTAGTTTTTTTAAAATTTAGTGAGAGCCAAAAATTTTATATCATTAACAAATGTTGTTTTTATCTTTATTCCATTGCTTTAAAATGTCTATTTTTGTGTTTTATAATATATATGTTCTTTATAAACATGTAATAATAATAATTTATAAATAAATATACATATATTACGAAAGCATGTTCAATTTTTTAAACTGACAGCTGTGTGATTAAAAAGTGTTTGAAGATCACTGAGCTAGAGTATTGTGCAAGTTTCCTAACTTGTCTCTTTGTTTCCAGTGAATCATTTTTCCAGTTATACCTTCACACAGTGTTGAAAATAATCTTTTAAATGATTTGGTGTTCCTAATAGTCTTTAGGATTGCTCCTCTGCTCAATGGTTCCTTATTAGCTGTGGAATAAAATGCAAACTCCCTAATCTGGAGTTTGGGATCTCCCACATACTCTGTTTCTGTTGTCTTGCTCTTTCAAAATCATTATTACAGAGCATCACCCATGCCTAGAACATAACCATTCATAATATATAAACTCTTAAAATCCTTCTTTTCCTTAAAAATCCACCTCATTTATGAAGCTATCCTGATTTCTTTTGGGGAAAGTGGTATTTCCCCATTTCTCATATTTCCATACATATTTCTTTGCCTTTCTGATTTGTCTTTCTCATGCTATTTTATATTATTCTCATTTGTTCCAATTAAATCATAAACTTTTTAAAGGTGAGGAATCTTTCATTTTTCATGCTTACATCCCTCGCCCCTAGCAAAGTACCTTGTGTATAGTAGATGGTTAATAAATGTTTGTGGAATCATTAGTTTATATATAAGATAAGTAAATTGATTAAAGAGTACATATTCCCAATGTGTTTGTCACCAGGCCCAAAACTGGCACTGAAAGAATGATTAAATGTGATTGTTGTCATAGAGAAAGGGAAAGGTGCTACAAGAGGAAAAGGGAATAAATATTTATATAGTGCCTACTATGTATCAGACACTATGCTAATCATTTTTTTTTTTTACAAATATTATCCTATTTTATTCTCACAATAACCTTGCAGGTCAGACACTAGTATTATCCCCTTTTATAGTTAAGGAAACTGAGGCAAAGATAAGTGACTTGTCCACAATCACACAGCTAGTAAATATCTGAGGTGGATTTGAGGTCCTAACTTCATGATTTTAAGCCCAGAACTCTATTCACTGCATCACCAGTTGCCCCTAAAGTCTTGTAGGACAAACATTATCCTGATTTTCAAAGAGGGAAAGAGGGCAGAGCAACAACAGGCAAATGAGTTTGACTTTGATCCCTGGCAAAAATTTAGAATTTATTAACAACAGCAATACTTTAGAAACATTTGGAAAGGGAAGCTGTGATCAACAAGAATTTGCTTCAATTCATTAAAAAAAAAGAACGGTTGATACCATTCTAATTTTATTTCCTGTTTTTACAAAGTAACTAGAAGGAAAGTAGTTCATAGCAGTATAATACATAAAGTACACCTGGATTTTAGCAAGGAATTTGTCAAGTTTTTTCATATTCTTGTGGATATGATGAGGAAATGTGAGCAATTTGCTATTCAAAACTTTTATCAGCAACTAGGATAAAGGTATAGTTAGGATATCGATCAAAAATCTCTAGTTATACAAAACTGGAAGTTGTAGCCAACATAATGAAAGAGTCATGACCCTAAGGATACTGAAAAGCCAAATCAAAGAGACTGAAATTTAATAAGGATAAAAGAAAAGTCTTTCACTTGGGTTCAAAACATGAATGTATATGTGGAAGATGAGTGAGGTATGTCCAGGCAACATACTTGATTTGAAAAAATACTGGAATTTGAGGAAACAGTAACTAAATATGGGTTAATAATGGGACATGTCAGCCTAAAAAGTTAAGGGAAGGTGATCATAAGCTGCATTAATTAATAGAAACATAACATCTATAATGAATAAGGTCCTTCTGTCTTCATTCCTATCCAGAACACATCTCAAATTTTATGTTCAATTTGAGATATTATATCTTAGGAAGGACACTGACAAACTGGGAAATATTAGGAGGAAAATGATCTGGATGGTGAGCAGAAAGAGACCATGAAATGTTTAAATTGTTTAATGAAGCTAGAAATGACTACCTTGGAAACCAGAAGACTTAGATTGTCATCAAACTGATGGTAGTGATAGCTATCTTTGCATATTTAAAGAACTGTAATACAAAATACATTTTTATTCCCTTCCACACTCTATATTCCATCCAAACTGGACTACCAGATGTCTATTCTCCAATAGGAGGTTTTTCATGTTTTCCCTGGGGTTTCTAGAATTTATAAGTAACTTCCTGGGGGCATTTCTAGAAACAACTAGCTGATTGAATCTAATGTACATAGGGGGAAATCTCTTTGATTGTGACTTTTTATTTATATATGTGCTCATTTTATACCCTTTCTGTTTTAAAAAAAAAAGTTAGCCTGAGGAATTCTAATTGGTAAAATCCTGGTGAAAGCTATTAAGATAGTTTTGTTGAACATTATGAACATATGTTGAACTATATGAACATTATAGTAACAAAGTTGCATTTCTTTAAAAATTTTTGTAAAGCTTTGGATTTTCCATAAACCAGACTGACCTCCATCAAACTCAATTATATAATAATAATTTGTGCGTTTCAAATATCTTTGTGTGAACATGACAACTAATGTTCAAAATGTTAAGAATTAAAGGATCAGTTAATAGCTCTCCATGTTAAGTGTTTATTGGTCAAAATTCAAGATGTATTTTTGCTCTGAAGGTTCATGTTTAGCATGGTGATCTTAACATTTTACAGCCCATTTTGAGACAGATTATGTCCATGTATTGTTTCAGATAATGTCTAATTGGGTGGGTAACAAGTGGCTGTTCATTATTCACCCGTAGATGAGTGTTCATTATTCTTATTTTTCTAATGTGGTGTCAGCATCTGAATGTGTGTGGGTATGGGTATGAAGACCCAATATTCAATCATATGGAAGAATCCACCCACCACCAAGGGCTAAATGAAAGAAAATGTTATTGTGGTTGTAAAATGTCCTTTAAATTCTCTTTTGACTAATATTAACCTCCAGATAAAGGAAAGGAAACTTGAAGAAACTATTTTCTTCCTTTTTCTTTTGATGAAACAAGAGAAAAATAATCATAAAATGTGAAAGCAGAAGATTCTAGTCTAGTCGGACAAAGTATAAACATGTCACTATGCTTCATATCTCTGAACTCTTGTGGCTTTGGATTTCAATGAGGTCCAATTAGCATCATTTCCTGAAACTTTCCTAGATCCAGAAGCAGACTCCATCACTTCCAAATCCAGCCTTTACCTCTGCAAGCATTAGCACAAACAACATCTATATTCATTAGTTATCCAGTACATGAGTATATATGCTAAGACTTCAAGGCTTCCTGATTGCAGAAGCAAAATCAGAAAGGGGGAAAAAGATGAAAATAATGAGCATCAAAAGTTCTTTTTAATGTACATCAAGCAGATTTACATAACACAAGTAACTACGGGAATTTTCTATTTAGCAATGATGGGTCATGTAGGAACTGGGCTTTCTTGATCTCCTGTTGAGATGACAGAATGTGCTCTGCACTAGTCATCTGCCAACATTCAGTGAATGCTAATAGATTTCCTCTTAATGAGCCCACTGGGCTGGATCACTAGTTAAAAGAGAAGGTCAGAGATTCATATTTGTTTAGCAGCCCCCAGCATGTCTCATTTCTTCTGATGTACAGGAAGGGAGTTTTCCCCCATTGTCTCCTGCTTTGTGCTAAATTAGCCAACCTGTCAGTGCATCAAAGTAAAAAAGGTTACAGCAGTCAAAGACATACAAAATAGATAGATGGACAAAGATGTATGTTAGCTACACCCAGTGGCACAGGTCTACACGTTTAGGTCTTCTATTAAGAAATGATGCTATGCTTTAAGGCAATTATACTCTGAGAAAAGGGCATTATAAGAAAAGGAAAAGCTTTGTTCTCATACAGCAATTATATTACCAAACATCCTTCATATACAGATACTCATACCATTAAAATGCATAATTATTCTCTCAAAGGACATAACTAGCATAAAGGAGTTCATGAATGTTTTTTTTTTAAACTGGTAAAAAAAATTAACTGAAAGATTTTTTTTTCAAGCTAGCCACAAAGTAAACAAAAAGCATGTTATGTTGTTAGAACCTGAAAATCTACACTTGACCAAACCTGATGGGTAAGAACAATTGTTGTATTAAGATGAGAGTGTCTGATTCTATCTAATAAATTCATATTCAGAAATGAAAGTAATAACTTCTCTTCCATATAACAATTTACATTTCAATTCAATTCACTTCAGCAAACATTTGTTAAAATTTTTTCTGCATACAAGTTATTGTACTAAGTGCTGGGAAAAAAGATTAATGTAACATAGATTGTGGTGTCAAGAAGCTTACAATCCAATGGGGGGGAATATGTAAACAAATAACTATGATACAAGAGAAATTAACATAGAGGAGAGTTTGGGACAAGTGTCATAAAAATCTGAAGGAGAAATCACATAAAAATTGGCTGGGTGGGGCAGAGCAAGGCAAAATTATTTATAGGAGAGCTTTTTTATCATAGTCATTCCTAGGAAACAAAGTAGATATCCATTGGTTAAGGAATCATTAATCAAATTGTCATACATGAATATAACGGAATATTATTAGCAGTAAGAAATGAAAAACTTAATGAATCAGAGAAGTATGGAAAGACTTACATGAACTGATGCAAAATATAGCAAAGGCAGGAAAACAATATACACAATTATGTTTGTGGTTGTTCATCATTTTCCAGTCATGTCCAACTCTCCATAACCCCATTCAGGGTTTTCCTGGGAAAGATATTAAAGTGGTTTGTCATTTCCTTCTCAAACTCATTTTACAGATGAAGAAACTGAGGCAAAAAAGGTTGAGTGACTTGTCCAAGGTAATAGTAAGTAACTGAGGCCAGCTTTGAACTAAGGAAGATGAGTCTTCCTGACTCTAGGCCCCACAGTCTAACCATAGCACCACCTAGCTGCCCCACACAAATATTGCTGTTGTTCAGTTATTTAGTTGTATCCTACTTTCATGACCCCATGGACCATAACACACCAGGTACTTCTATCCTCCACTATCTCTCAAAGTCTAAGTTCATGTTTGTTGTTTTCATAACACTATCCATATCATCCTCTTCCATCCCTTGTTCCTTTTGTCTTCAAATAAATACACATACACATATGTGTATGTATATATACATATATATACTAAACTTTCTCCTTTATATACATGTATATACACATATAAAACATATATATATATAAAACACATATATTTGTATGTCTGCCACTGTGAAAAATATAATATAGAGATAGACAGACAGATAGATATGTAGATAGAGGGTTATTATTTAATTGCCTATGGTGATTTTAAACAATATATGTACATATATGTGTATGTATGTGTGTATATGTTTGTGTGTGTGTGTGTGTGTGTGTGTGTGTCATTGCCATCTTTCTTTGATCTCTTTGGATATAGTCCTATTAGAAGTACAGCTAGGTCAAGGGAATACATACTTTAATCACTTTTGGGTAATAATCCCAAATGGTTTTCCAACATGACCAGACCAATTTACAGTTTGACAAAGTATATTACTGTACCTGTTTTTCTGCAACCTTTCCAACATTTGTTAGTTTCTGTTTTTGTCTTTTTTGCCAATCAAATAGATATGAGGTGGAACTTCAGAATTATTTTAATTTGTGTTTCTCCAATTATTAATTATTTGGAGCATTTTTCATACTGTTTTTGATAATTTCTTGTCCTTTTGAAAATAACAGTAATATCCTCCAACCATTATGTATTGGGGAATGTCTCTTAGTCTTATAAATTTGAATCAGTTACTTGTATATCATATATAGGAGACCTCTATCACATAAATCTTTGAAAAAGTTTTTTTTTAGTTAAATGTTTCCCTCTTAATTTAACATGCCTTAATTTTGTTTGTGCTAACACTTTTCATTGTATATAATGAAAATTGTCATATTATTTTCTATGATCTTCTTTATACCTTGTTTAATCAGACATTTTTTTTCCTTTAAATGGTTGTGGAAGAAATCTCCTAACATCTCTCTAATTTGTTTAATGGCAAGATCTTTATATTGAGGTTATATATTCACATGAGGCTTATTGTGGTATATGATTTGAGATGTTCTAAATCTAAGTTCTGTCAAACTGCTTTCCAGTTTCCCCAGCAGTTTTGTTAAATAGTGTGTTCTTTACCCAGTCTACCCAGTCTACCCAGTCTACCCAGTTTTTCTGTACTACTACATTCATTTCCTTCTGGATCTTGTGTTCTTAATACATTCCACTGATCACATTTCCTATTTTTAATCAGTACCAAATAGTTTTTTCTTTACTCTTTTGTAGTATAGTTTGTTATAGTTTAAGATCTTGCAATACTAATCCTTCTTTTATCCAGCTTTATTTTTTATTTGTCCTTTGAGATCTTTGAACTTCTATTCCTCTAGACAAATTTTGTTATTATTGTGTTTTGTTTTATTTGAACTAATGCTTTGGTAATTTGTCATGGTATTGAATGATTCAGATACCATAATTACAAGTTACAATCATGCTAATATTGTAAACCATAAGCAATTAGTATTTCAAATTATTTAACTATTAATTTCAGTGAAGTGATTTCAATTGTATTCTTATACTTACTGTGTGGGTGTTGGTAAGTGGAATCCCAAATATTTTATACACTTTCCAGGTGTTTTGAATGGAAGTTATCTATTTTTCCTGTTTTTTCTTGGAAACATTGAAAAACATTTTTTTCATATTTTTAAAGAGAGTTTATGTAAGATTGGAATTAATTCTTCTTTGAATGGTTGACAG
The DNA here is from genome assembly GCF_900497805.2 of Vombatus ursinus. NCBI lineage: Eukaryota > Metazoa > Chordata > Mammalia > Diprotodontia > Vombatidae > Vombatus > Vombatus ursinus. The sequence goes on from NW_020954723.1 coordinate 15,124,560, forward strand.
ATTCCATTTGTAAATACATCTGCCCTTGCTTTATTTTTTTTTCCTTTGGGATTTATTTATGATGTTTAAATTCTTTTTCTGGGAGTAGGTTATTTAAATTATCTATTTCTTGATCTATTTATCTGTGCATTTTACACTTTCTTTTAATGCAATAAAATTTATCAAAATGATATAATTTCCTTTATTGCCTCTTCATTTATTATGATTTTTTCTTAATTTTGATATTAGTTATTGGGTTTTTTATCTCTCTTTCATATATTTTATTAATTTTTCATTTAAAAACTTATTTTATTGTTTAGTTCAATGTTTGAGGTGTTTTGTTTAATTTTTCCTCTGTGTTTTTTTTCTTGTTTTTGTTTTTTGCCAACATTTTCCAACATTATCTTTGATTTCCAGGATTTTTTTTTTGTTCTTTTGGGGATTTCTAATTTTTTGCTCTTCTGTCTCTCACTCTTTAAATTACATGCTTGATTCATTGAATTCTTTTTTTTTTCTTTTGTCAATGAAGAGATTTATCAGTATACATTTTCTCCCATGGACTGCTTTCATTGCATCCCCAAATTATAGTATGTTTTCTAATTACTGCCATTTTCTTTGATGAAATTATTTATTGTTTTTAATATTTGTACTTTTACCTATAAATTCATTAGGATAAAATTGTTTACTCTGCATTTAAGTTTAAATTCTTCCTTCAAGTGAATTTCATTGAATGTAGTCAATAAAAGATCTATTTAATATTTCTGGGTTTTGTGGGTTTATTTGTAAAGTTTTCGTATCTTAACAAATGGTTAATTTCTATAAAAGAATCTTGCACAAGTAGGTAGGATGTTTCATACGAGTGAGTAGTGCAAAACAAAGTGGATTAGAAATTGGAATCCAGTAATATTTTGTTTACAAGAAACACTCTTAAATGTTAAACATAAGTATACTGGAGAAGATTTTATTATGCTTTGGGGGAATTAAAAAAGCAGGGATGGCAAATTTAATCTAAGACAAGGCAACAGTAAAAATAGAGCTAAAAGAGAGAAACAAGAAAGTATATTATGCTGAAAGTCACAATGGACAATTAAACAATAGTGTGTCTGTGTTTGTGTTCTGTTCTGATTTGGTAATTCCCAAAGATCTATCTTACCTAACTTTTCTAAAGTTCTTTGTTGGTAACATTTCTTATTTGGGGTTATACAGATATATTATATGGGAGTTTATATGCATGCATATATATATATACATATATATACATACACATATATACATACACACACACACACATACACACATATATGTATATATGAGAGAGAGAGAGAGAGAGAGAGAGAGCCCACTATGCTCCTGGGAGCAAAGCTGCTGCTTCCTACTAAATTTGCTCCTTTATATACATGCATATACACACATATAAAAACATATATGTATAAACACATATTGATATGTATATTAGTTTGTGTATGTGTATGTGTGCATGTGTGTGTGTATGTGTGAAGAGAGAGAGAGGGAGAGAGAGACAGGGAAAGAGAGAAAAAGAGAGAGAGAGAAAGAAAGAGAGAGAGAAGGAGGGAGGGAAAGAGAGAGAGGGAGAGAGAAAGAGAGAGAAGGAGAGAGGGGGGAGAGAGAGAAAGTTGATATTATTTAATTACCTATGGTGATTTTAAGCATAATATACTTTATTGTTTATCTCTTTTAGCTCTGCTCTTACTGTTGCCTTGTTTTAGATTATATTTGCTATCCCTGCTTTTTTAGTTCACCCAATACATAATAAAGTCTTCTCCAGCATACTTATGTTAACTCTATGTAAACATTTAAGTGTGTTTCTTGTAAATAACTTATTGCTGGATTCTGATTTCTAATCCACTTTTTTTGTCCTCTTCTGTTTTATGCATGAATTTCCCATTCACATTCATGGTTACAACTGTTATGTATTGCCCTTCATCATATCCTCTTCCACTTTTTTCTCCTCTCTTTGCCCCTCCCTATAAAATAAAAGAGAGTAAAAATGATCAGCACTACCAATCTGTAATTGAAGCCATTTCTTTTCAATTTCACTCCTACTCCACTCTTCCCCTCAACTAGATCCTGATTAGTGGTCCTTATACCTGCTTTTCTTTTAACATACTCCCTTTACATCCTCTGGTCTGTTTATTTTGCTTCCAATTATTCCTTCTTAAAACTACATTTCACTTAAGTCACTAACCCCTTTTCCCATGAATTCCTATTTCAATGTTTTATTTTTTATTTTTATGAAAGCATATTCTTCTACTGAATGAAAATCTACCTTCTCTTCCTCCCACTTTCCTCCACACCCATTGTGAAAGAAAAACAAAATCTCTGTTACAAACATGTATAGCCTAGCAGAGCAAATTCATGTATTGGTCATATCCAAATTATAGATAGATAGATAGATAGATAGATAGATAGATAGATAGATAGATA
>NW_020954723.1:15126993-15155667 GCF_900497805.2 Vombatus ursinus
ATAGATAGATAGATAGATAGATAGATAGATAGATAGATAGATAGATAGATAGATAGATAGATAGATAGATAGATAGATGTGTGAGTGAATCCTGAATCCTGAGAGCATTATTTCTGCATCAGCAGAGTAACACTGTTCATCATGAGTCCTCTGAAATAGTGGTTGGTCATTGTGTTCATTAGAATTAATATAATGACCTCAATCAATTTTCCAGGTCACTTGTTTTTGCTATAAGATATTTTATATTTTCTTCTATTTTTTCAGTGTTTAGACTTTGGTTTAATATTTCTTGTTGCCTCAGGGAGGCATTATCCTCTCTTTGATGAATTCTAATATTCAGGGGCTTTGTATAATAAGGTTTTGTACCTCTTGTACTATGCTGTTAATTCCCTTTCCAACATTTTCTTCCACATTTACAACTTATTTTCCACTTTTCTTTATTTTTATTTCGATTATAAAAATATTTTAATGCTAGAAAAATAACAACTTGCTTCATCTCTTCCTGTGATTCTAGTTGAACTTGTGCCCAAGCTGTGTTCTTTTTTTGAGGGTTTGCTTGTAGATGTTTTAGAGTCATTCTCTTCTGATTTTGTGTTTTTAGCATTTTTTCACCATAATAACTTTTTTATGGTGGAATTCATTTTCACTTGATTTTTTTTCAACCTACTTCCTGAATTCAGACTTTATGCTAGGGGCAGGCCCTGTGTACTTATAGAAGGAATATCTGGTTTGAGTTTGTGTCCTGCTGCCGCTTTCTTCATGGTATTATGTTGTGTTCTTCCAGGATCTCAGGGATACCTTAGGCTGAGGGCCTGCAAACTTTCAGTATTCCCAAATTAGTCTGATCCAGGGCAAAGAAATATCACTGCCCTCCTAGTTTAAACTCTGGGAATTTCTGACTTGGATTGTGTCAGAACAAAATGTCTGTGGGTTTGCCCCTGGTTGGAATTCTAAGAGATTGTTGCTACACTCAGTCACTATCAAACTGCTTGAAAGCTTGACTGCTTCACAATAACAGAACTCCTGATTCCTCTTTGTTCTGGGACACTTGACCTAGTTATTTTTCTATTGGTTGAATATTGGAACTAAAACTTCATTGTGATCCTGGGGTCAAAGACATAAAGCTACTATTTGCTACTGAACTTGTTCCTTTATCAGTACAAAATCTACATCCTATAACCTTGCAATACCACTCCCAGAATGAGTCCCTTCCTCAATCTACCCTGAATCTATGACCTTGAATTATGTTGTGAGTAACAGAGTTGTCAGTTGGTACTTAAACCTGTAATCTGCACAAAGTTAGGCACTTCTGATGGATCTGGGGTCTTCTCTTATGCTGTTGCACAGTTGTTCCCTATGTTTGAATGCTCTGCATGATATGCAGGGTCCTGGCTAGACCCCACCCACAATGTCTGCATACCTCTCTATCTCCCTTTGTTGTCTCCCAAGACTGGAAAATTGACACACTATTTTTTCTTGGATTTCTCAATCAGTATTTGGACTGATACATTTTCTAGATATGTGTTGAAGAGTGGTAGGGCAGAGATCAACTGTATTTTTTCCTGATACTCTGACGTCTTGAATCCATAGCCCTGGTTTTATGTTTTTCTATACCAAACTCTCTCTGTATACATGAGTGTATTTTACCTTTTTTTGTCCAGATCGGATGAGAGTGCCCACTGCTCTACCCCTTTCTTCCATGTTATATGTTCTCTTTTTCTTGTGTATTTCAATTAGAAGATATAATAATGTGAATTATTATTATTAATTAATTAACCTTGAATTCCTCATTTTCCCCTACTACATTCCTTTATCCTTCCCAACAAAATGACCATCAGATCCTTTCTTTTACCTAATTCTTTCTGGGACCCTTGAAGACATGAGGATTTTGATAGAATAGTTATCTGTTCTCTTTATAATAGAATATAAGTATTTCATTATCATTTAGTCCCTTCTAATCATTTAAATCTATTTAATTTTCTAGGATTCTCTAGATCCTTGTGCTTCAGATTACAAGTTTCTAGGTTGCTCAGTGGATAGAGCACCGGCCCTGGATTCAGGAGGAACTGAGTTCAAATCTGACCTCAGACACATAACACTTACTAGCTGTGTGGTAAGTCACTTAACCCCCATTGCCCAACCCCCCCCAAAAAAAACCCAAAAACAGATTGCAAGTTTCTATTTAGTTCTTCCTTTTTCATCAGAAATGATTGAAAGCGTTCTATTCCATTAAAGATCCATTATAGCCCCAGAAGGATTATTTGCCTTTTAGTACACTCAATTCCAAGATTTGATCTCCTTTATAGTTGTTGATGCCAAGTCTGCTGTTAACCTTTCTATTATGGTCCCTTAGTATTTGAGTTCTTCCTTTCTGGCTGCTAAAAACTCTTGCACATGTATCCTTTTCTCCTCTGACATGACCATTGCTCTGGTGCAGATGCTTATTACCTCCTGTCTGGACTATTTCCATAACCTCCTGGTTGATCTTCCTCCCACAAATATCCCTCTGTTCCAGTCTATCCTCCACTCAACTGTCAAAATTATCTTCCTAAAATAGATCTGACTATATCATTTCTCCTACTCAATAAACTCCAGAGACTCCCTATCTCCTCCTGGATCAAATATAAAATCCTGTCTTTGGCATTCAAAATCCTTCATAACTCACTCCCTGAACATTTCCAGTCTTCTTGCATGTTACACAACATTATCCATGTACTCTTCAATCCAGTGACACTGCCCTCCTCTTATTGTTTCTTGAACAAAACATTCTAACTCTCATTTTCCTTGGTTGTCTCCCCTCACTGCCTGAAATGCTCTTCCTTCTGTTCTCTGCCTCCTGCCTATTCTGGCTCACTTCAAGTCCAGCTAAAATCCCAATTTCTAAAGGAAGCCCTTCACCATCTGCCTTAACTATAGTGCCTTCCTCCTATTATTTCCAATTTATCTTATATATAGCCTTGTTATACAAAATCATCTGCATGTTTCCTCCCCCATTAGATGGTGAACTCTTTGAGAATAGTATCTGTCTTTTACCTATTTTGTTTGCCTCCCAAGCATTTAGCACAGTGCCTATACTAGTATTTAATAGGTAGATGGTAGGTACTTAATAAATATTTGTCGCTTGATCAACCTGAAAGCTGCAGATTTTGTCTATGTCATTCCTGGGAATTTGCATTTGTGGGTGTGTTTAAGGAGATAACTCACAAATTCTTTCTATTTCTATTGTTCTCTGGTTCTTGTAAATCTGAGTAGTTACTTATAAATTCTTGAAGTATGATACTTAGGTTTTTTTTAGGAAAGTGCTTTTATTCCTAAGTTTAATGTTCCCTACTTGAACTATTTTCCAGGTTAATTTTTTTTTTTTAGTATACATATAATAGATGCCTTATGTTTTCTTCTATTTATTTTTCAATCTTTTGATTGATTTGATTAATATTTTTATTGTCTCATAGTGTCATTGAATTGTTTGTTTTGTTGAGTCTGTTTCTTGGGTAAGATATAGATATAGGTATATTTATCTTCTAAGTGATTCAGACTCTTTTCTCCTTGTATTTTTCTTTCTCTGAAGAACTCTTATTTTATTTTCATTATTTGCTTTTTTCCTTCAGGTACTTCTTATAGTCAAGCCATTTTCTCCTAAAGCTCTGCCTAAACTTACAGAATTGCTATCTTCTCTGAGTTTGTTTTGTGGCCATGTATGGACTTATATTTCTTCATAATTCTTCTCTTTGCTTATATGTCCAACCTTCATTCCTGATTTGGAATTTTGTACCCAGAACCCTATCCTTCTCCTTCTTGCATTCTTGGATGAGATTGTCATGTCTTTTTAGGTCTCACCCTCACTTTTGCTTGGCTCCTGCTACTCTATATTTATCTATATTTGGAGTTCTGGTAGCCTTCCAGATCAGTGGTTGGATTTCCCACATGAAAGTGCTTCTAGGGCCTTCAATACCCCTTTGAATACACCTGGAGGGATCTTGCTTGGGCCTTTTGTTCCTGGTTCTTGACCAACCTGGTCAAAGTATCAGTGCAAGATTCTTTCCCCTTAGGGCCACCAAAGTCAGGGTATTTCTGAGTCTGTTCACTTCATCTCATTCTGGTTTCCGTAACAGGACTCTTTTTCCAGTGCTCCAATTTCTGGCTGTCTTTTTGTGCAGATCTAAACTGGATAAATAAGCTGATGTTCCTCTTTGGATTTTTTTTTAGCATTTTTTTTTTTTATTTTGGCACACTCCTTCAATTGTTGCTGAAGTGTATGTGGAAGAGCTAAACTCCTCTATGACTCTTCATCTCACCATTTTAATTATAAGAATTATATTAATTATAAGAATCTCACAGAGTCTTTGGAGTCTTAAAGTAATTTGGTTACATTTACACAAATAGTAGACATTTCTGGCCAGATAAAATTTTCTTTTACAAAACTACTGCATATGTAAACTGCATACTGTAAAACTTTAAGGGTAGATTGTGCATATATAATGTTGAAGCAATCCCAAGAGGGCATTATTGTCAAAGAAGAATTTTGCAAAGAAATGATCCTTAATCCTATGTTATTTTATACTAAATAATGTGCGATCCCTGGGTCTAAGACATGAATTGGCTTCAATAGAACTTATCTTTTTTTTTCATTTCTTAGTGTCATAATAATACTTGATGATTTAGTCTTCAATAATGATTCCTAAGAACTTAGCCTTGACATTTTCAAACAGGTAGCCCCTTCTATCCCATCTGCTCAAACATCATGAGTTTTCTGCATGCTTATGAAGCAAATCAATATCCTACTCATCAAGATTCTGTGATCAAAGCCCAAAGTTGTCTTGATGGTTTCTTTTATCTGTAAACAGACTCCATTCATCTCCCTCCTCTAATTGCCACAAAGATGTTAGGAAAACTTTGCTAAATCACTTTCTATCTATCAGGTCTGACTTGATCCACCAGAAGAAATTGGTTTGTTACCAGTTAAACTGACCTAACACATTTATTCCATACATCAAAATGAATTGTGCACCATTTTCAAAGGTTTGCCACCCATAGAGGCAAGAAATAATCTGTTCACTTGTAGGTGAGGGTCTTATATCTGGATAGGTGTTAGAAAATCATTTCAGTTAAAGTATAGTCAAATGATCATTTGTGTATGGGCCTCTGGAGCTGGCTACACATCCGTGTCTCCATAATTCTCAATCTCCTCCCCCCAAAAAAAGGAAAGGGAAATACCTTGGAAATAATGTCTCAGCTATTCATGGCCAATGAATTTAATGATAAACTCTAGGCCTGAGGATTTACTACTAATGTCTTTTCTCTATAAAGAGGGTTTAGAGTGCATCACAGTTTTTAGGCATCATTGTACAGTGTTTTATTCTTTAAACTTGGCAAAATAGGGATTAATTCCTAATAAGAAACCAGAGGATAGGAACTCTGAGAAATATCAATATGCTTGTTAAGGATAAATATTAATATATTGATATAAAGCAATGATAGCAGTAAAAGTGAAGTAACTACTTCTTGGGTGTCAGATAGGATGATGACTTTAGTTTTCTAAGTGTTAGAGAAAACTTCAAGTAATTCACAAGTACAAGACATTTGAATAAGAGTTCTTGCTAAGTATTTCCTTGGTGATTTAAATTCACTTTAATTCCTATTATGGAAAAAAGTATCAATGATTTGGAACAGGCCATTGTAGACAATAGGGCATATCAGGAAAAGCATTGATTTTAGAGCAAAAATCCTAGCTCTGACACTTAACCTGCTGTGTAAATAAGCACAAGTCACTGCTGTTCTATATGCCTCAGTTTCATAATACGTAAAATTAAACTAATAATGCTTGCATTGCCTGCCTCAACAAATTTTTGTGAGACAATATTTTGTAAATCTTTAAGTTATGGACTGGACCTGGGATTTCATTGATTCAGGAAACTACCAGATGAGAATACTCCTTCTGCCAATACATATTTATACCTTCTGTATAATTTATGCTCTTAAAGACTTGCTAAGAGCACTGAGAACTTAAATAACTGGTGCTGTTTATGAGAACAAACCTGAAAAAAAGTTTTAAAAAGAATTTATTAGGTCATTTGGTAAAGGAGAGTGAGTTGGAAAGGAACTGTGGCTCCCTCTTATCCAAGTTCTGAAAGGTTTACATAATATAGGATTTAGATAAGGGTGTCAAAAGAATAAAAAGTGGAAGAAAATGTGAAATACAAAAAATTGACCTGGAAAATAAGTTGAGGAGAGATGATTTAAGAATTATTGAACTACCTGAAAGTCATGATCAAAGAAAGAGCATAAACATCATATTTCAAAAAATTGTCAAGGAAACCTACTCTGATATCCTAGAAGCAAAGGGCACAATAGAAATTGAAAGAATCTACTGATCACCAGCTAAATGAGATCCCAAAATGAAAAGTTCCAGGAATATTAGAGCCAAATTCCAGAGTTCTCAGACCAAAGAGAAAATATTTCAAGGAGTCAGAGAAAAACCATTCAAATATTGTGAAACTACAGCATACAGAATATACAGAAACTGCAGTATACAGTATAATATACAGTAAATATACACTATACAGAATATATAGAAACTACAATAAAGAGTTTTTTACAATGGAGGAGTAAATGGTGGGTGGGGCAGGCAGTACTTCAAGCTTATTCACATCTAAATTGGTTCAAAGAGGGACATACATATATACAGACTCAATTAGAAATAGAAATCTATCTTGCCCAAAAAGAAGGAGAGGAAGGGGGTAGAAGAATAAAGAGGAAATTAAAGCAATTATTAGGAGTTATATTGCCCAATTTGATGCTAATGAGACAATCTAAGTGAAATGAATATTACAAAAAGAAATAAAATAGTTAAATAACCTTATCTTTAAAAAAAAATAGAATTTGAACAAGCTATCAATGATCTCCCTAAGAAAAAGTCCCAAGGACCAGATGGATTTACAAATGAATTTAACCAAATATTTAAGGAAAAATTAGTCTCAATACCATATGAGCTATCTGAAAAATTAGTTAAAGCAGTCCTACCAAATTTCTTTTATGACCCAAATATTGTTTTCATACCTAAATCAGGCAGAGCAAAAACTAAGAAAGACGACTATAAAACAAATTCCTTAATGAATACCATTGCAAAAAATAAACAAATAAAATACTAGCAAGGAGATTATAGCAATATATCACAAAGATTATACACTGTGAACAAGTAAGACTTATACCAGGAATGCAAGGCTGGTTCAATATTTAGGAAAATTATCTGCACATTTGACTATGTCAATAACAAAAATCACGATTATAACAGGTGGTGCAGAAAAAGCCTTTGACAAAATATAACACCTATTCTTATTTAGAAAACATGAGAAAGCATAAGAATAAATGGAGCCTTTCTTAAAATGTTATGTAGTAGGGGGCAGAGCCAAGATGACAGAGAAAAGGCAGCCATTCACCTGAGCTCTTCCCCAAACCCCTCCGAAAACCTTTAAATAATGACATAAAAAAATTTCTGAGCAGCAGAACCCACAAAAGGATGGGGTGAGCTTATTTTTGAGCCAAAAACAATGTAGAAGTTTGGCAGGAAAGGTCTATCAAGTGCAGCTGTGCCAGCACAGATTCAGCAGCAGTAGCAGACCAGGAGCAAGCCTTGGGAGCAACTGAATCAGCATTGACCACAGCTGCTTCTGGAGTTCTCAGCCAACAGACAGTAAGGGGGTCAAACAACTGGTTAGAAGGAGATTAAAGGGGTGTCTTTGCTAGCACTGAGGTAGTACTCAGTTGCTTTGGCCATACTCAGACATGGGTCAAAGTCCAGCAATCCCAAATAAAGGAGGAGTACTAGCACACCACAGCTTGCAGCTGCAGTGGAGCACAAACCTTCAACATAGTTCTAGGGCAAAAAAAGTGATTGTGGTAATCACAGACCAGAGCAAAGTCCAGAAGAGTACTAAACACCTGTCCTTAGATCATACCACCTTGGAAGAACTGAAAATTTCCAGGTCCCTGAAAGTATCTCTGAAAACATCTGCATAAAACCCCTGAAGCTTGGGATAGTCCACCATCCACTCTGGAAGCAGAATCCTATTTTTAACAAAGATTTAAAAGTCAAGAAATAAGCTAGGAAAATGAGCAAATAATAGAAAAAATTCTGACCATAGGAAGTTACTAAAGTGACAAGGAAGGTCAAAACACACACTCAGAAGATAATAAAGTCAAAGTCCCTACATCCAAAACCTCCAAGAAAAATATGAATTGGTCTCAGGTTATTGAAGAGCTCAAAAAATATTTTGAAAATTAAGGAAGAGAGGTAGAAGAAAAATTGCAAAGAGAAATAAGAGTGATACAAAAAAACATGAAAAAAGAGTAAGCAGCTTGGTAAAGAAGACCCCAAAAATACTGAAGTAAATAACACCTTAAGAAACAGAGTAGGCCAAATGGTAAAAAAAAGAGGTACAAAAAGCCAATGAGGAGAATGCCTTAAAAAGTAGAATTGACCAAATGGAAAAAGAGGCACAAAAATTCACTGAAGGAAAAAACTCCTTAGGAAGTAGAATTGGCCAAATGGGAAAGGACATACAAAAACTCCAGTGAAGAAAATAATTCCTCAAAAAATAGAATGGCATAAATGGAAGTTAATAACCTTATGAAAAATCAAGAAACAATAAAACAAAAGCAAAAGAATAAAAAAATAGAAAGAATGAAAAATAGAATACAGCATGGAAAAATAGAACATAGAAAAGAAAATAGAACAAAGAGAAATAATTTTAAAATTATTGGACTACCTGAAAGCCATGATCAAAAAAAGAGCCTAGACATCATCTTTCAAGAAATTATCAAAGAAAACTGCCATAAAATTCTAGAACCAAAGGGTAAAATAGAAATTGAAAGAATCCATTGATCACCTCCTGAAAGTGATCCCAAAATAAAACTGGAATAGCCAAATTCCAGAGTTCCCTGCTGAAGGAGAAAAATATTACAAGCAGCCAGAAAAAAACAATTTAAGTATCATGGAGTCACAGTCAGGATAACACAAGATTTAGCAACTTCTACATTCAAGGATTAGAGGTCTTGGAATATGATAATCTGGAGGGCAAAGGAGCTAGGATTACAACCAAGAATCACCTACCCAGCAAAACTGATTATAATCCTTCAGGGGGAAAATTGACATTCAATGAAATAGAGGGCTTTTAAGCATTCTTGATGAAAAGATCAGAGCTAAATAGAAAATTTGACTTTCAAATAAATACAAGACTCAAGAGGAGCATAAATAGGTAAACAAGAAAGAGAAATCACAAAGGACTTAAAAAGGTTAAACTGTTTACATTCCTACATGGAAAGATGATGCTTATAATTCATAAGAACTTTCTCATTATTAAGGCAGTTAGGAGTATATATAGATGGAGGGTACAGGTGTGAGTTGAATATGAAGGGATGATATCTAAAAGAAATAAAATTAAGAAGTGAGAGAAGAACATATTGGGAGAAAGGGAAAGGGAGAAGTAGAATGGAGTAAATTATCTCACATAAAAGAGGCAAGAAAAAAGCTTTTATAGTAGAGGGGAAAAGGTAGGAGGTGAGGGGGAGTGAGCAAAACTTACTTTCATCATTTCAATTTAATATAGAAATTTATCTTACCCTACAGAAAAGTAGGAGGGGAAAGGGATAAGAGAAGGGAGGGTGATAGCAGAGAGAGCAATTTGGAAGAAAGTGTAGTTAGAAGCAAAACACTTGAGAGGAGGGAAAGGGTGAAAGGAGAGAGAATAGAATAAAGGAGTGGGGAAATAAGCTGGAGGGAAATACAGCTAACTATGGTAACTATGAAAAACATTTTGAAATAATTTCTCTGATAAAGGTCTCATTTCTCAAACATGTAGAGAACTGAATCAAATTTGTAAAAGAGCCATTTCCTAGTTGAGAAGTGATCAAAAGTTATGAACAGTTTTCACAAGAAGTAATCAAAGCTATCTATAGCTATATGAAAAAAATGCTCTAACTCACTATTGATTGGAGAAATGTAAATTAAAACAATTCTGACATACTATCTCATTCCTATTAAATTGGCTAATAGAACAGAAAAGGAAAATGACAAATGTTGGAGGAGACATGGGAAAAATGAGACATTAATGCACTATTGGTGGAGTTATGAACTGATTCAACCATTTTGTAGAGCAATTCGAAACTATGCCCAAAGGGCTATAAAATCATGCATACCCCTTGACCTAGTAATACCATCACTAGGTCTGTATCCCAAGAGATTTTTAAAAAAAGGAAAAGGACTCATATGTACAAAAATAGTTACAGCAACTCTCTTCTGGTGGCATAGAATTGGAAATTGAAGGAATGCTCCTCAATTGGGGAATGGCTATACAAATTGTGGTATGTGACTATGATTAAATACTATCGTGCTATAAGAAATGATAAGTAGGATACTCTCAGAAAAACCTGAAAAGACTTACATGAGCTGATGCAAAGTGAAATGTACAAAGTAACAACAGTACTGTAAGATGATCATCTGTGAATGACTTAGCTATTCTCAGCAATACAATGATCCAAAACCACTCTGAAGAACTTATGATGAAAAATAATATCCGTCCCCAAAGAAAGAACTGATAGTGTCTGAATACAGATTGAAGCATACTTTTTAACTTTACTTTTCTTGAGGTTTGTGTGTGGTGTTTTGTTTTGTTTTGTTTTGTTTTGGTCTGTTTTCTTTCACATGACTATTGTGAAAATGTGTTTTGCATCACTACACATTTATGACCTATATCGAATGGCTTTTCTTCTCAATTAAAAGGAGTGGAGAGACAGGGAAGGAGTAAGGGAGAGAATTTGGAACTCAAAGTTTTAAAAAAAATGTTAAAAATTGTTTTTGCATCTACCTAGGGAAATTAAATACTAAATAAAATTTTAAAGGTATGAAAAAATGATAAGAAGTAAATATCTAAAACCATCAGCAAACATTATTTGTAATGGTAAAAATTCTGAAGCTTTCCCAATGTGATCAAGGTTGAAGCAAGGATGTCCATTATCACCACTATGGTTCAATATTGTACTAGAAATGCTAGCTATAGCAAGAAAACAAGAAAAAGAAATTGAAGGAATAAAAATAGGCAATGAGGAAACAAAACTATCACTTTTTTTCAATGATATTACAGTATACTTAGAGAACCCCATATTAACTAAAAAACTAGTTGAAAGAATTAACAGCTTCAGGAAAGTTGCAGGATATACAATAAACCCACATAAATCATTGGCATTTCTATATGCTACCAACAAAACCCAGCAATAAGAGAAATATAAATTCCACTCAAAGTAATGGCAGATAATATAAAATACTTGGTATCTACCTGCCAAGACACACCCAGGGATTATATGAACACAATTACAAAACACTTTTCACATAAATAAAGATTGATCTCAGCAATTGGAGAAATAGTGATTGCACATGGGTAGGCTAAGCCAATATAATAAAAATGATAATTCCATCTATGTTTATTTACATATTCAGTGCCATACCAATCAAATTACCAAAGAACTGTTTTATACAAGCTAGACGAAATAATAACAAAATTCATCTGGAAGCAAAAACAGTCAAAAATATCAAGACAACCAATGAAAAAAATATATGAAGGAAGGTAGCCTTGCAGTAACAGATTTTAAACTGTATTGCAAAGTCATAAACATCAAAACAATCTGGTGTTGGCTAAGAAATAGAGTGGTATATATTAGGTACATAATACATAGTAATAAATGATCATAGTAATCTAGTGGTTGATAACCCCAAAGATCCCAGTTTTGGGGGCAAGAACTCAGCACCTGACAAAAATTCCTGGAAAAGTAGAAAGCAGTTTGAAAGAAACTAGGCATAGACCAACATCTTACAATGTATACCAAGATAAGGTCAAAATGGGTAAGTGATTTAGACATAAAAGGTGCTACCATAAATAGATTAGGGATGTATGGGAAAATGTACCTGTCAAATCTATGGATAAGGTAAGAGTTTAGAACCAAATGAAATATAGAGAGGATCATGGGAAGTAAAATGTATAGTTTTGATTACATGAAATTTAAAAAGCTTTCATTCAAACAAAACTAATGCAGCCAAAATTAGAAGGAAAACAGGAAACTGGGGGGGAAATTTACAGCAAGTTTCTCTGATAAAGGCCTCATTTCTCAAATATTTAGAAAAAGGAGCCAAATTTATAAAAATAAGAATAGGCAATTTTTAAAAGAAGAAATCAAAGCTATCAATATGCAGTGGGGAAAAAAAGCTCTTCATTACTACTAATTACAGAAATACAAATTAAAACAACTGAAAAACCACCTCACACCTTTCAAATCAGATAGTATGACAGAAGGTAAAAATGACAAATACTGGAGGGGATGAGAAAAAAATTGGGACACTAGTATACTGTTGTTGGAATTGTGAACTAGTCCAACCATTTTGGAGGATAATTTGGAACTATGTCAAAAGGGTTATAAAACTATTTCTTGACAATACCACTATTAAATCTGTATCCCAAAGAAATCAAAGAAAACAGAAAATGAACTATCTGTATAAACATTTATAGCAGGTTTTTTGTGGTGGCAAAGAATTGGAAATTTAGGGAATGCCCATCAGTTGAGGAATGGCTGAAAAAGTTGTGGCATATGAATGAGATGGAATAGTATTATGCTATAAGAAATGACAAGCAGTATAGTTTCAGAAAAACCTGGAAAGACTTACATGAACTCATGCAAAGTGAAGTGAACAGAATGAAGGGAATATTGCATACAGTAACAGCAATATTAGGGCAGCTAGGTGGCACAATGTTTAGAGTGCCAGGGCTGAAGTCAGGAAGACTCATCTTTGTGAGTTCAAATTTAGCCTTAGCCAGTAGCAGGGTGACCCTGCCCAAGTCACTTTAACGCTGTTTGTCTCAGTTTTCTCATCTGTAAAATGAGCTGGAGAAGGAAATGGCAACTCCAATATCGTTGCCAAAAAAAACCCCAAATGAGGTAAGATATGACTGACAAATGACTCAACGATAATAGCTACTATAACAACATTTTAACAATGATCAATGCTATCTACTTCCAGTGAGAGAACTGACAAACTCTGAATACAGAGTGAAGTACATTTTTTTAAACTTGTTTCTGGGGGGTGGCAGTTGTCTGTGTTTTCTTTTACAACATGACAGATTTGTTTTACATGCCAGCAAATGTATAACCTATATGAAATTACTTGCCTTCTCAAGGAGGGAGTAGGAGCAGGAAGGAGGGAAAGAATTTGAAACTCAGAAGTTTAACAAATTAATTTACATATTCACATGTAATTGGAAAATATTTAATGAAACAAAAAATACATATTTTTTAAAAAGTAAAGCACTAGTTATGATGGACTTTATTCATGTTTGATTCTTACATAGACATATAGGCCAATAAAATCAGTCAGGTGATACAGTGGCATCAAGACCTGAGTTCAAATTTGGTCTAAGACATTTACTATGTGACCTTGGGCAAGTCACTTAACCTCTGTATACCTCCAGATCCTTGACTAATTAAATCAGAGTAATAACAGCACCTACTTCCCAAGGTTGATGTGAAGATCAAATGAGAATATTTCTAAAGTGTCCCCTATATTCTCTACCTCTTGAAATAACTTTGCATTATTTGTATATGTCTTGTATTAACCTATTTGTATACATGCTGCATATATCACCTAGCAGTTAGGTGGTATAATGACTAGATTGCTGGACTTGGGGTCAGGAAGAGCTGAGAATTACTACCTATGTGACCCTTGGCAAATCATTTAACATCTCTATACCTCAGTCTCCTCATCTATAAAAGGGGTACATACTTCCCAGGGTTTTTGTGAAAAATAAAATGAGGTAATATTCATAAAGCATTTTGCAAACCTTAAAGCACCATATAAATATGAATTATTATTACCAATGTTGGCAAGAAGGGTTTTGTTTCATTATGTTTTATATTGATTTTATCCTTCTCACCTAGCAAATATTAGATAGTTACTTTTAAAATGTCTGTTAAACTAAATGACAACTGAGCTATGATGAAGGAAAAGAACTTCCTCCTATTTGATTCACATATAGAAAAGCAGATCCTTCAAGGACTGAATATACCCAAAGCATGCCATGGAAGCTGTTACAACATATTTTGTTAAAACACAAACACATATGCACACATATATTCTCTCTCTCTCTCTCTCTCTCTCTCTATCTCTCTCTCTCTCTCTCTCTCTCTCTCTCTCTCTTTGTGTGTGTGTGTGTGTCTGTCTCTGTCTCTGCCTCTGTCTCTCTGCCTCTGTCTTTCTGTCTCTGTCTCTGTCTGTCTCTCTCTCTTTTCTTCCTATCTTTCTCAAAGAAAAGCACTTAGATTCCTTGGAAAGAAAAGAAAAAAGAACAAAATTACATGGCAGATACCTATAGACATTACTAGTGATTTGGCAATCAGGCTGCAATGAAGAGGAAAACTGAGCCAGCTCTGTTGAAAGGAGTAAGAACAAAAATGAGAATTCACCAATGTTATCTCCCGCTATGGAAGCAGTCAAAATTCATCTCTCTGAAAACAAAACAAAAAAAAAGCCCATTTCTTTTAATTGTGAATAATTAATGGATGATCAGCAGGAATAACTAGACAGTTGATTATATGCAAACTATTTTAATACACTCAAAGATACAAGAACTGATTTCTATTGGGTGAGGGAAGATTCCCTTGATAATGCCAATCCACAAATTGATGAAACCTGGCTGGTCTCCTCTGTATGCAAACACTCTATTCCCCTTCCTCTGTTATTGGCAACAAATGAAAAAGGGTACCTTCTTTTTTGTCTCTCCCTCCTGATGAAATAATAGAAGTTAAGTGTGAATAAGAAGGACAATTAAAATAGACCTGTCATATGTTTATTATCCCGATGTGCCATCCTGAATTCCTTCTCTGGTGTGATCTGTCACCTAGGATGAAAATTGAAATTTGTCATTGTTGACAGCTGATGACTAACATGGAGATTTTCATTACATATTCCCACCTGAATGCAAAAAAGAAGAGTGGATATTAAACTAGAAATTGAGGCAATGAGGGGTAGGGGTGGGGAGAAGTGGGAATGAAAGGGGGACTTAAACAAAGTACAATCCCATTTTGGCAGGACCTACAGGCACCTCTCAAAGTGAATGAAGCAAAAAAAGAACATGAGACTGTCTCTTTCTTCTTCCCCTTCTATAGCATGCTGTCCTATGGCTGCTATGACCTAGCTGCCCAGATGGAAGCCTGCAACCAACCATCCATAAGCCTTTGGTAGACGGATGACTAAGAGTTATTTTTAAGTGTCATAAAAGATGTTTTGTTTCATTCTTTAGGTGTACTTTATTTAAAGTCAAAGTAGCCCTGACTATTTACATTAAGCAAATGTAGGTTTACATATAAATAAATAACCCACAAAAATGCCATCAGTTCATTCCAATTCAATTCAACCAATATTTCTTAAACACCATATGGAAAGCACTCTACTAGGTTCAGGGGAAAAAATGGAGGCCCTTCCTCTAGATACTTACATTCCTTTAGGGGTGAAATAGAGGGAAACACAACAGGTACATAAATAAATATAGAAGAAGAATGAAAGGAGGGAAAGAGCACTAACAACCAGGTGCATTGGGAAGGCTTCTTAGAGGAGGAAGCATTTGAGCTGAGTGTCCAAAGAAGGTAAAGACTCTGAGACATAAAGATGAAGATGGAACTCAATGTGTAGAGGTATGAGAGATGGAGTATTGAGTTTGGGAAATGCCAAGCAGATGTGTACTGACCATAAATAAGAATACTATGAAATAAGACTGAAAAGGTTGCTGGGAACCAGATCATTGAGACTTACAAGTCCAATGAAGGAGTTTGGATTTTATCTTAGAGGCAACAAGTAATCACAGGTTTTTGAGGAAGGAAATGCATTAAGGGTATTAAACCTAAGGGTAATAAACCTTTATTATTAATGAAACTGTATGGAGGATAGGTCAGGGATTGTAGGGATTAGAAGTAGTAACATCAGTTAAGGGTCTGTAATAGCAGTCAAGGAGAGAATTGGTGAGGACTGAACTAGTATAGTGAGTGGGTGAGTGGGCAAAAGGGGAACAGATGTAAAATACCAAGAGTGATTTCATATAACATTAAGAAACTACTGCTAATAATATGGAAATATGTTTTGCATGACTTGTTATATATAATCAATATCATATTGCTTGTCTTCTCAGTGAATGAAGGGGAAAGTGAAAGAGAATACAGAATTCATTTTTTAAATGAATTTTTTTATGTAATTTGGAAATATGTAATGAAATAAATTAAAATGTATTTAATAAAAAGAAACTACCACCGAACCTATGGCCTAGAACACTGCACCCACTCATTTCTCTACTAAAGGGCTTCCCCCCAACTCTGGATCCATGTGTTCAATCAATTTGTGCCCAGATTTGGAAGAGTCTGACCTCTAATTAGATGATCACTAGGCTCCCCTTTTTTTCTACACTCTTCAGGTAGTTAAACCCCAACTGTGCTGCTTAGGGGCCAAATTATCTAAAAGTTATACTTGGCCTAACATCTAGAGTAGAAAAGTACTCAATATATAATGTAATTCAAGTATGAGTCACAGATTTATTCCCTATACACAAAATAAAGACTAATGGGCATGTACTTAAAGTATGTCTTGATAAAACAATTTAAAACTGTTCAAAAACAACTTTTAACTTTCATTACACTCTCTTGAGAGTCTCATACTTAAAAATGATTAGCACATAACTCTGTGTGCAAGACTGGTGATAAAGCATTTTATATTTTATCTCACCTCTGCCCTGTCCAAATGACTCCTGGTCAATGTCTTATGGTAAAGCAATAATCTTTTTGTTGATGGTCACTTTCTGCAAGAGCACTGGTACAAATGAGGAAGATGCTTCCTCTTGCTGCCAGTCAACTATGACCTAACCAGATCCAGGGCCTCTGGACCATTGGAAAGAAACCATTAGACCACTTCCAATGTTAGAGACAGCTGTCACTGTATAATTAAGAGTTTCTTCACCTAAGGTGAGGAAAAAGTATGCACACACACACCCACACACACAAAAGAGCCAGCCCAAATCAAAGCTCAGGCTGCTTCAAAGTCATGGGTGTGATAGCCAGTAAAAAGATAAGGCAGATCACTCTATTATTACCACTACCCCCACAAAAAGCTGTTTTAAAACAGTCTGGACATGATTCTCAGCAAAAGGGAAGAAAGCTTTGAATGTGGGAGATCCTTGCTTTTAAATATCCACTGAGCCACTAAATTCTTTCTGCTCAAAAGCCAGTAAGGGGATTAATTGTCATCTCAAAATGCAATCTCTTCAGCATTGTTATGGAAACAGGTTTCAAAGCTTGCATGTGATTGTCAGAACCCCCAAGAAACAATTCTGAGCGTGCTCCATGTGATGGTCCTTGTTACACTTACAAATCCTCATATGTAGCACATCACTTCCTTAGAGGGTACTAAGATTCTGGCTAGAGCTTCTCTGAAAACAGCCTTAACACTAGTGAGAAGGTTTTTTTTTTTGTTTGTTTGTTTTGTTTTAAATTTTGTGTTGTTTCTGCTTTGATATAGAATATCGATTAACTGTGTAGACCTATATATTCAATGAAGGAGTGAGGAGAGAAAATACAGAAAGTCAGGAGCATATTTAAATTTGATTAAGCCTCTTGAGAACCCCAAGACAAGCTTAAGACAAATAGATTTTTTTTTTAATTTGCTGACCTTGACCTTGACATGGCCCACTAAAGGATTTAGGTTTCCATAGAATCAGAAGTTGTCAGAATTAAAAGGTACGTAACAGAGCTAGCCAAATCTCTTCACTTTATAGAATTTTTTTTTTCACTTGGGGTGACATTTGGACTGAAAAGGCCTCTGAGTTGTGCTAAATAAGTTCTAAGGTTATGTAGGAATGGTATGGTAGGCATGAGAAGAAAACAGGAAGAAAACTGATTGTTTATAGGGATGTGTTCATGGAAGTATTAAGAATGATAGAACTAAATGCATGATTGAGTGAAAAGAAGGAAAGATAGCTGTATTTATGTGATATTAATATTTTGTTAAGATATTTATCAATCATTAATAAAATGATATATTATAATTTTCTTAATAAATTATTGATGATTTCTTTATTATGTTAATATTCATGTAATGTAATGAATTCTATTTCATGTGAAAGCACAAGATGTAGAGAGAAGTAGGCAGAATGAGGGAAGTAAATGTATACAATAAAATTAGATAATTTTAATAATAATAATAATAATAATAGGGAGAGCTAGGTGGCACAATGGATAGAGCTCTGGCCTTGGAATCAGGAGGAGTTCAAATCTGGCCTCAGACACTTGACACTTACTAGCTAGGTGACCCTGGGCAAGTCACTTAACCCCAATCACCTCACCAAAAAAGCAAAAAAAAAAATCTAAACAAAAAGATGTGAAAATAGTGCATAATGCTATAGAATATTTTATGGTAATTTTTATTTTTTTTTTTTGTTTTCAACATTTACTTCCACAAGATTTTGAGTTCCAAATTTTCACCCCATCTCACCCCTCCCCCGACCCCAAGATGGCAAGCATTCTGAATACCCCTTCCCCTAGTCTGCCTTCCCTTCTATCTCTTCCCCCCTTCTCTTATCCCCTTCTCCTCAATTTTCCTGTAGGGCAGGATGGATTTCTGTACTCCATTTCCTGTATTTCTTATTTCCCAGTTGCATGTGAAAACATTTTTTTAAACATGTGTTTTTAAAACTTTGGGTTCCAAATTTTCTCCCTTCCTCCCTCCCCACCCACCCTCATTGATAAGGCAAGCAACTCAATATAGGTTATATATGTGCAGTTATGCAAAACACTTCCACAGTAGACATGCTGTGAAAAACTAACTCTATTTCCTTTATTCCTATCCCACCCGCCATTTCCCCCCCATTTTCCTGTAGGGTAAGACAGATTTCCATACCCAATTGAGTGTGTATGTTATTCCCTCCTTAAGTCAAATCCTATGAGAATAAGATTCACTCATTCACTCTCACCTTCCCCCATTTCCGCTCTACTGTAAGAGGCTTTTCTGTTTTTTTTTTTGTGAGATAATTTACCCCATTCTACCTCTCCCTTTCTCCATCTCCTACTATAATCCTTTCTCACCCCTTAATTTTATTCTCCAGATAGGACTCCTTCATTTTCAACTCACCCTGTGCCCTCTATCTATCTATATCTATATATATGTACATATAATTTTTCCCCTCCAATTACCCTAAAACTGACAAAGGTCTCATGAGTTACAAATATCATCATTCCATGCAGGAATGTAAACAGTTCAACCTTAATAAGTCTCTTATGATTTCTCTTTCCTGTTTACCTCTTCATGTTCCACTCGAGTCTTGTATTGGAAAGTCAAATTTTCTATTCAGCTCTGGTCTTTTCATCAAGAATGCTTGAAAGCCCTCTATTTCACTGAATGATCATTTTTTCCCCTGTAGGATTGTACTCAGTTTTGCTGGGTAGGTGATTCTTGGTTGTAATCCTATCTCCTTTGCCCTCCAGAATATTATATTCCATGCCCTGTGGCCCCTTAATGTAGAAGTAGCTAAATCTTGTGTTATCCTGATTGTGTTTCCATAATACTTGAATTGTTTCTTTCTGGCTGCTTGTAATATTTTCTCCTTGACCTGGGAACTCTGGAATTTGGCTACAATATTCCTAGGAGTTTTCCTTTGGGGATCTCTTTCAGGAGGAGATTGGTGGATTCTTTCCATTTCTATTTTGCCCTCTGGTTCTAAAATATCAGGACAGTTTTCCTGGATAATTTCTTGAAAGATGATGTCTAGGCTCTTTTTTTGATTACGCCTTTCAGACAGTCTAATAATTTTTAAATTCTCTCTCCTGTATCTATTTTCCAGGTCAGTTGTTTTCCAATGAGATATTTCACATTGTTTTCTAATTTGTCATTCTTTTGGATTTGTTTTACAGTGTCTTGATTTCTCATAAAGTCACTAGCTTCCAATTGCTGTATTCTAATTTTTAAGGAAGTATTTTCTTCAGGAATCTTTTGGACTTCCTTTTCCATTTGTCCAATTTTGCTTTTTAGGGCATTCTTCTCCTCATTGGCTTTTTGGACCTCTTTTGCCATTTGGGTAGGCTATTTTTTAAGGTGTTATTTTCTTCAGTATTATTTTGGGTCTCCTTTAGCAAGCTGTTGACTTGTTTTTCATGATTTTCTTGCATCACTCTCAGTTTTTCCTCTACTTCTCTTACTTGCTTCTCAAAATCCCTTTTGAGCTCTTCCAAGGCCTGGGACTGATTTATGTTTTTCTTGGAGGGTTTGGATGTAGGAGCTTTGCCTTTGTTGTCTTCTTCTGGTTGTGTGTTTTGATCTTCTTTGTCACCAAAGTAAGATACTATAGTCTGACTTTTTTTGCACTGCTTACTCATGATCCCAGCCAATTACTTGAGTTTTAAACTCTTTGTTAAGGTAAAAGTCTGCTTCCAATGTGGAGAATGTACTGTCCCAAGCTTCGGGGGTTTGTACAGCTGTGTTCAGAGATACTTCTAGGGATCTGAAAATTTTCAGTTCTTCCAAGGTGCTGTGATAAGGGGTGAGGTGTTTTCTCTCCACCACCACAAGAAGCTCCACCACACCAGGGTTCCTCCTCATCCCAGGACTGCCCCTCAGAACTGTGACCCAGATCCAAGCACAGACAAAGTAAGAGATTCCTGCCTCAGTACTGGCAAAATGATCCCTGCAATCTCCCTCTGATAAGTCACTTGATTCCCCCTCAGTCTGTGGGCCTGAAGCTCAGGAAACAGCCCCGGCCCTGGACCATGATGGAGGCTTGTGGCTGAGACCTAGCTCCTCTCTCACCACAGTCACAGACTTTTCCCACTGACCTTCCAAGTTGTCTTTGGTGTTCACAGGTTGAGAAGTCTGGAAACCACCACAGCTGCCTGAGATTCAGTCCTCTGAGGCCTGCCCCAGGTTCACTGCGGCCTGTGTGCCCACCCCAAACTGTGCTCCTCTCCCCGCCCGGCACAATATACCTTTCTGATCAACCATCCAGTCTGTCTTTGGCTGGAAATTTGTTTCACTCTGTCTTTTTGTGGGTTCTGCTGCTTTAGAATTTGTTTAGAGTCATTTTTTTATAGGTATTTGGAGGGGTTTGGGAGCAGCGCTGAAACAAGTCAGTGCTTTCCCTCTGCCATCTTGGCTCCGCCTCCATCCATAATGCTGTAGCATTAAATGATCAGTTTTAGCTCCAGATGAGAGACAAGGGAATTCACCTTTTATTTGGTGAGGTGGGAGCCTGTGGATGCAGAGTGCTCTATATGCTATCAGATAGGTTAGTTGGTTTTGCTAGACAGTTTTTTCTCAATGGAAGTGTGAGAGGACAATTGAATCAACTAATCACTCTACCTCACTTAAAGTAGCTAACAAGATACTGATACTTTCATCAAGGGAGAATATTTTCAATCAACTGAAGACAATAAATTAGATGTAAAAAGTTCTTAATCATTTTGGAAGGAATGAAAGCCGTTAGATGAAATAAAATTATGCTACATAGCAAATATATTGAGATTGACTGAAGTCATACCCTATTGGTCTTAGATAAAATAGCCAGTCAGTTCAGAACCCGAGCATTGGAGTAGTGAGCCAGCCTAGAGGAGAAAACAGTCTAGCTCAGTTCCTGAGAAGGAATTGCTTGGGTCCAAGGAGGGAAGTCTGTTGAGGTAATTAATGTCAATCAATAATCAATAGGGAGTATAAGAGTGGGGATTAGTGAGTTATAATACTAGGGGAAAAAAACATACTCTAACCCCTTAGGGATATCCATAGAACCCTAAAGAGAGAAGGCACCCTATCAAATTTCAAAAGTTTTAAGGATAGGTCTGGCAAAGAAATGGTATACCTGCCTCTGAGGACAACATTAGGTAAGTTTTTAGAAGCTCATGGAAGTAGGTTAGCCTCAGGGAAATGAAGTATGGGAACACAGCAGATCTCAAATACCATCTAGAAAGTCAATGGAGAATTTGCCTTGGCAAAATAAGTACCCACAATGATGAAATCACAAAAGTGAATTAATCATAATAACAATGCTCCACGTTTTTCATCATACCTTACAATTTATGAAGTGCTTCCCTCCCAACAATCCTGTAGATTATAGATGTAGAGCTGGACAGAACCCCAAAGGCCATTCAGTCCAACCTCCTTATTTTACAGACAAAGAAACTGAACCCCCAAACAGGGTAAATGGCTTGTTAAAGGTCACATAAGCATCAGAAGTAGGATTTGAACCCAGGTATTCTGACTCCAGAACCACCGTTCTGTCCACTATTCCATATTGGTGATACAAATGTTACTGTCTCCATTTTGAAAATGAGCAATCTTCTATTCCAAGTAGATAAGTGACTCACCTAAAGTCACAAAAAGCTAATTATCAAAAGAACTAGAATTCTATCTTCTTATATGGATCCAGTGCTCTTTCCATGTCAATTGAAGCATACTTGACACTTGATGACTATTTATTTTTTATCAAGACAATGAAAAATCTAGAATGCTGCTTCCATTTATTTAAAGAAGCTACCGCATCATCTCCTTAGATTTCCCATAAAGGAAATGTTCATTCTATTGGCCTCTATTCAAAATATCCTTGCTTACCCATTGCCAAACAATAGTGCTGCTTTGCATCATCAGTATTCAGGGAATGTTATTTTACTAATAAGCAAAATCCTACAATGACAATTTAAATGGTTTGAAACATGCACAAGATAATTTGGAGTCACAGCTCTGCCAATTGCTAAACAAGTTTAGTAGGAACTGGGGCTCTCTAACCATTATGAAGTGTTTCTGAGGGAACAGGCTGTCTTTCCCTATCAGGCTTATAGCAGGGAAACTGTGCCCACATCCACCCAGGACATTAAAGAGGATCATGCCATCATTTCTGCCTTCTAAAGCTTATATGGGGCAATGCTGACTAAGTGAAGAAAGCTGTCTAGAAATATTCTTTGTTTCACTGGATTCACTCAATTTGAATGGCTTTGTGTACTATAGATTCCCAACCTTTCAGGAGTATAGCAACTCCTCAATATCTTTTAGGTTTCCTGACCCCAACTCTTTTCTGTGTCTATAAATCAGTAAAAACTCATTTATTAAGCATGTGCCAGACACTGTGCTAGGTGTTGGATGCACAAAACAGTATAATAATCACTTTCTTCAAAGCATTTATACTCTATTAGGGAAATACATTTGTGTTCACAAATAAATCAATACTATCTATCTCTCTCTCTATATAGATATATACATACATACACATAAATACATATATACATACACATATATACATAAATATACACACATATTTGTACAAATATATACACATACATTCATATATAAATACACATATATATATTTATAATCTGTATGTTATAATTACACACATTTATACGCACACACACATAGAAACAGGGGGGAGGGAAGAAGGGAGGGAGAGTGAGAGATAGAGAGATAGAGACAGACAGAGACAGAAAGAGAGAGGGGGAGGGAGAGAGATGCATAATTATTGGGTGCAGAGGATATTAACAGCTGGAGGAAATAGGAAGGGCTTCTGGAAGGAGGTGACATTGAACTGAGCCTCAAAAAAAGAATTAGTGATTTTGAGAGATAGAGGTGAAGAGGAAGAATGTTCGATGCATGGAGGACAACCCTATATAAAGGAACAGAGGTAGGAGAGATGAAATATTGTGTAAGAGGAGCAGTAAGCAGGCCAGTTTGACTTGAATGTTGAGTGTATGTGTGAGTGGGAAACAAGTGTCACTTGTATGACCTTGGTAAGTCTTTTAACACCTCTGGAATTCAGTTTTCTCATCTTAGGGGTTCCCAAGTTATGGTATTGGACACAACAGTCTCTCAGTTCTCTCCAATAAGTTCTCTAAACTTGTGATGCACGAAAAACATGCTAGGTGTATGACTATGAGCAGATCACAACCTCTAGGTGTACAACCTCCTTGATTTGAAGTTAGAAAGGAATAATTTATCTTTCTATACCAGTAGAAAAAGTTTCTTCCACCAAAGAAATCACAGATCTGGGTAAAATAGAGAGATAAATGGATAAGATGAGATATGAATGATGAATGAATGAATAAATATATATATATAAACACATATATCAGGGATTTATTAACAAAATACTAAAGCAAAATTTCATTATAAGTATGTCCTAAGGTCATCAGAACAGGACCAACCCAACTTTCTAACAATGTTTGTTCTGTTTCTGAATATAATGCTTGTCTTGGAATGGTATAGACACAAACTCTTCCATTTTGTTGTATATTCTGGATGCAACTTAACCCATTCACAAGATTGTTCTCTGCCATATTATGAACACCTTGAGTCCCCCACTTTTCTTCTAATAGCATGCCTTGGACTTGACTCACTGGTGGTTTCTACTCATTTCTCAATACTGCCTCTCCTCTTAATCTTAATTTCCCAACACTCCAATTTTTCCTATAGGAGAAGATGCATGCATTACTTATTTTTTAATTTTGACTCAAACTCTACTGTGTAAAAACAGCATATGAATCATATTTCAGTTGCTATAAAGGATTTTGCTAATAAAAACTAAACAGAAACCAAAGGTTATCTTAGAACATTTCTCTAAAAATGAATCTTCGGTTCATGGAATCAAAATAAAAAAAAAACCTCACAGCATTAAAAGGAACCTCAAAGACCATTTTAGTCCCACCTTTTCCCTCCAGAAAACTTTTCTGCAATATAATTGACAGGTGGTGATCCAGTCTTTGCTTGAAGACCACCATTGAAGTATAAATAACTACTGATTCAATTCATTCCATTTGGTAATAGTCTGAATTAGTGGAGGACTTTTCCTTACATCATACCTAGGTATGCCTTATCAAATTCTGTCAATTGTTTCTAGTCATGTGGGCAAACAACAAATGCATTCCCTGTTCCAAAAGATAGCCTTCAAAATACTTGAAGATAGCTATTATGTACTCCAGAATCCAATTCTTCTTTTTCAGGTCAAACATCTATTTTCTTCACTCGTTCCTCATAAGGCATGATATCGAGGCCCTTTCCCATTCTGTATTCCTTGTTCTAAGTACTCTCAAACTTGACAATATCATTCCCAAAATGTGGTACCAACAATTCAAAACACTGTTTCAAATGTGATCTGACCAATAGAATTATCACACCTTACTTCCTGAAAACTACGGGGTTCCTAATGCAGTCTAAAATTTAAACAGCTTTTATAATCATCATATCACAGTTGACTTACATTGAACTATCAGTCTACTAGTCCACTGAAATCCAAAATTCTTTTTTCCCATGAATTTCTAGCTAGTTATTCTTCCTTCACCTCCCTATTGTACTTATGAAGTTAACATTTTACATAAAAATGAAAGAGCTTACATTCATGTTAAATGTCACCTTTTTTTTTAGATTTGGTCCAATGTTGTAGACCATCAAGACATTTTATTCAATGATAAAGTATGCTACCCACCTCCCAACAAAGAAGTAATTAATTTAGGGATGTAGAGAGAGACTTTTTTTGGACATGATCAATGTGGGAACTTGTTTTGCTTGATGATATATTTTTGTTACAAGGGTTTTGTTTTTCTTTTTTGTTTGTTTGTTTCCAGTGGGGAGGTAGAAGAGAGAGAAAAGAGATATTTTTATTGAAAAGAAAAAATTTAAGATCATGTGGAGTGCTGATTCTATAATGTAGTGTGTTATCTATCTCTCCTAAATTTTATCTTCTTTAAATTTGATGAGCACATCACCTGCACCTTTTGCAAAGTCTTTGATTAATATTTTAAATGTTTTTATTCTGTATTCTATATTTTAAACATAGAACCAAGCACAAATCTGTAGATGACTCCACTGAAGATCTCTTCAATACAATTTTGTTTTATTTCAACAAATATCTATTAAACACCTATTGTACATGAAGTCACTGTTAGACACTTGGGATATAAGAATTTAAAATAGCTTAATACTTCCCTTCAAAGAATTTGTAATCTAATAAATCTGATATAACAAATCCATACGTGTGTCTGATACAAAATATAGAGCAATAAGAGCAAAGAAGAGGAAAATGGATAAAGGAGAGAATGCTTTCAGTGAGGGTGATCAGGGAAGCTTCATAGAGGAGATGATAACCATGAAGAGGAGCTGGACCACAAAGAATGTCTATAGGTGAAAGATGTCACAGAAAGAGATTAAACTTCACTCTTCCTTGTTCTTATCTGCCCCCTTACCTCTATGTCTTTTAGCATGTCTTTTCTCATATGAAGGAGAAATTCATTCCACATCTCCCCCACCCCTATTGAAATACTATCAAGGCATAGCTTAGGTACTATCTTTTACCCAAGCCAACTTTGACTCCTATATCTAAAAGTGAGCACTCTTTCCTTGAATCTCTTATACCACTCCAACCTCTTCCATGAACTTAATCACATTAAACTGTATGTATCTACATCTTTCTTCCTCACTACCAGACTGTAAGCTTCTTGAAGGAAGGAACTTTGTCATTTTTTATCTGTATATACCTATTGCCTATTGCTATGTCCACATTCTACTTAATTAATGTTGTTGATTTGAATGGTAACATATTGAATGCTTCAGAATAAAAGGAGGAACAAACTTTCAAAGAAAAAAGTATGCACAACACATTTTTAAGTTTAATCCACATTATTAGCATTTTCTCCATCAGTTAACTGAGTATAGACCAGGGCTTCTTAAACTTTTTCCATTCATGACACCTTTTCAAGACTCACCAGTGCTCATTGACATTGCATGGCCTCAGGGCATGCACAGTGCAAATTGTGCATGCTGTGTATTCAGAACCAAGACTACAGTGAAGTTGCATGATGCAATACAGGCAAGCACTGCCAGAAATACCTCAGATTCATTGCACATTTGATTTTTAATTATTTTTTGGTTGTTGCACTGTCAGAAACTTTTTACTATTGCCAATTTTTTTTTAACCCCATAGGGGGTCACAACTCACCGTTTAAGAAAAGCTAGATAGGGGTAGCTAGGTGGCACAGCGCATAGAGCATCAACCATGGAGTCAGGAGGACCTGAGTTCAAATTCAGCCTCAGACACATAAAACTTACTGTGTGACTGTGGGCAAGTCACTTAACCTTAATTGCCTCACACACAGAAAGAAAGAAAAGAAATGCTAGATAGACAATCAACAAAACAATGGCTCAAGTCCTGATTTATAGTGTTTCCCATTTTCTGAGATGTAAATGCTCACATAGAAGTTTTACAATCAGCTCTCTGGAGGAGCTAGTAAGAAGAGCTGATGTCAAGGGATCATTCATGGGATGGATTTGCTAATCTCTTTAAGCTCTATTTCAGAGAAGGCATGTGGCATAGTGAAAAGAAATCTGCCTTTAGAGGCAGGAAAATCTCTGTTCAAGTCCTACCTTTAAAGAATACTAGCAGTACAAGCCTGAAAAAGTCATTTAACCTCTTAGCGTCCAGAGTAACTCCCTTAGACTACAAATTACTAGCAAGTTTCTAATCTATATCAATGGAGCATGTTTACATATTGGGAGTTCCCCTGAACAGATGAAACTACTGGTCCAGTTTTCATATACTACAAAACAAAACAAAGCAAAAACAAGAAACTTCCAGATCTAACACTCTAGGTTTTGATTATTCTGAGTTAAAATGTGCATTCTATTCTAGAATGGCTTCCAGATTACTCCTTATGTATGGCTATATTCTAATATGTATGACAAGTGTCTTCATTCCCAGAGAAGATATGAGAAATAAGTAGAAGAAAAATTAGAATTAGGTCACTTGATCCATCAGAGGGTAAACCTAACTTACAGAGAAATTGTTTTATGAACTAAATGACTTTTTAAGAACTACCATTTGCCTGGAAATGTTTGATATGAAATATCTATGCCTTAAAAACTTTTATGTTAAATCCAATTGTGATTCACTCTAATAGCATCAATAGAAATGTGATTATCTCTCATATCTGAGCACTTTTAGAAACCTCTCCTGAGCTAAAGTGCAGGTATAATGTACAACCAGTATGGGGTTGTTAAATAGCTTAACTATCCAGTGAATGAGCAATAATGGACATTTTAGGACAAAAATTACTGACTATATGGATTTACATTATTATTTAGATATTACAAGTCAATGACAAATGACATTGCCATAGTGAGTGAACTATTGGTCAAGAAATTGATCAATCTTACAGCTGTCATCATGAGTAAAAATATTAGCCACAAATTTTGCATTGCAGGGCAAGTGAGAAAAGAAGAGACCACTCTGCACTGGATATCTGTTTATTTTGCAATAATAGACAACAAAATCAGAGAATTTTATTGCTGGGGAGATATTAGAAACTGTTTAATTGATTCATTTAACAGTAATGAAATAGTCTTAGAAAGGTTGAGTGACTTGCCCAATGTCACACAGCTAGTTAATCCCAGAGAATGAAAAGATCTGATGAAATCATAATATAGCTTTAAAGGATCTGTGATCTCACAAAAAGTCACCTGGTAGATAGATAAATAGATGGATAGATAGATGAATAGATAGACAGACAAACAGACAGACAGATAGATAGATAGATAGATAGATAGATAGATAGATAGATAGATAGATAGATAGATAGATA
>NW_020954723.1:15156110-15209855 GCF_900497805.2 Vombatus ursinus
CTTCTTCTTCTTCTTCTTCTTCTTCTTCTTCTTCTTCTTCTTCTTCTCTCTCTGTCTCTCTCTCTCTCCCCCTCCAAGAAAATTTGAACTTAAGTAACTTAAAACTGATTGATGTAAATCTAAGATACTTTACATCAGTATTGACACTTCAAGTTTTAGGTCTTTCCACCAGGTTGAATGGAAGGGAGGTAGATAGAGCTAATGATTTCACCTGTCATTATTGTCCATCGTTGTGGCAGAAGGAAGGAAGAGGAGCAAAGTCTCCTTTTAATAAGTATTTACTGTGTGTTAGATTTTGGGGACACAAAAACAAGAAATGAAATGGTCTCTACTCTCAAAGAGTGTATATTCTGATGGGGGAGGTCAGATCCCAAATGCAGAAGTTTCTATTTTCAGAGTCATATGATTACCATTTTCAATATATGGTCTGCAAATCCATCCCACAAATGATGCTTAAAAATTGCCCTGCTCAGGGGCAGCTAGGTGGTACAGTGGATACAGTACCAGCCTTGGATTCAGGAGGACCTGAGTTCAAATTCGGCCTCAGACACATAACACTTACTAGCTGTGTGACCCAGAGGAAGTCACTTAACCCCATTGCCTAGCCAAAAACGAAAACATAATTACCCTGCTCACCTGCTACTACGCAAAACACTAACTCTAATTCCCCAAATCACATATACACACCACAAAATTCATTCTATTTACAGAATTCATTTCACTCAAAGATAATAGTTTTAGAGAGAATATAGGCTCCTCCCTTCAGCTTTGAGACCACTTCAAGCCTAGCCCTAGGCCAAAGGATTCCTCCTACCTAGTATTATTTGGTTCTTTTTGTTTTTTGGTTTGAGGGTTTTGTTTTGTTTTGTGGAGAGGGGGAGGAACAGTAGCCATAATGAACTATTGAATTAATCTTTCCTCAAAGGAGAAAGTGAGAAGGTATGTCTCCATTTTTATCCTCAGTCCATATTTCCTTCTCTACATTTATTTAGTCATTGTGTCATGGAATCACAAATAAAAGACTCTTTGTGATAAACATACTGAGAAATAAATTGCATTAAAATGACTTTAGTTGTCTTTTATCCAAAGTATCGCATAACCCAAAATTCTTTAGATATGATTTTATAAGCACATGCTACAAATTATTAACCTGGGGCAGAAATACAAAATGAAAGGAAGTTCAAGGTCAGCATTTACCCCCAAAGGGCATTCAATCTTTCCTTAAACAGACTGAATATATAAACATCTCTGTGCACACGTTTGCTGTTAAGTACTGAGAAATATCTGGAGACCTCTCCAGCATAAAGATAAATTTCTTCAGGCTGGAAGGTGTTTTTCTTTTTTTCATTTAAAATGATATTTTAATGAGGAGATGAAATTACAGGCCTGGGGGGAACAATACCCTACTATTTACCTTTATCATACTTTTTATAAAGTGATTTTTGCATATGTAGTGCGCAAATTCAGAAAAGGATATTATTTAGGGTCAAGGAACCAATCAAGTCCTCAATTTCCTAAAAAGAAAAAAAATGTTATCCCCTTTTAAAGTGGGGCCTAAAGTTTATTTATGTTATAGCACAACTCATATTCAGAATTACAATTAAACAACCATTACTCTTTTTACCCATAATACTCCAGAGTAGAACGAGGACGACCTGACAGGCCTTTACATACTGCACATCATAGATGAAGGTAAGACACATTACAAAGTAAAATTGTAAAGTCTTCAAAGTCTGCATTAGATCTCTCCCATTGTCTCTTCTCCTTTTCAGTACCTACCTTCTCCTCCAAAAAGAATCTCCTCCCTAGCTTTCAGGTCCAAAAAACTTCTAATTTTCTAACTCTCGCCAGTCCTCTAAAAAAAAAGGAAATATTACCTAAATCATATACTATACAAGTTGGTTGTCTTGCTCCTCCCCCACTTCCACTGTTCCCCTCCCTCCTACCCTATAAATAAAACCAAGCTTGGCTATAGAAATGAGCACCTTGGGGCAACTAGGTGTTACAGTCAATAGAGCACTGGCCTGGAGTCCGGAGGACCTGAGTTCAAATGTGACCTCAGATCCATAACACTCATTAGCTGTGTAACTCTGGGCAACTCGCTTAACCCCAATTGCCTCACCAAAAAAATGAAAAGAAAAGAAATAAGTGCCTTTTAATAAAGAGCTCAAGAGAGTTTGAGGTTTGTTTCCATAAAATTCTGACTTGATTTTTTTTTCTTAAGACTCCTCCTCAAGATTGTGTGTACCTGATTCATGGTTATTGAGGACCACAGAGTTTTGTGAGCCTACTATATTTTGCAAGTATTTATGAAAACTTGATTTCAGCATTCACACACTCCATATTTTCTTGGGGAATATTGCAGTTGTTCCTAATAAGAAATGACTACTCCTGTTGCCTTTTACATATGATCATGTGAAGGGCAGAGTTATTCCAGAAGATATTTCTAATATGTGTTGTCCATATTCAGTGTCTCTAATAGTTTCTTAATGGCTAAAAGTAGCTAACATTTATACAGAGCTTACTACCAGGCACTGTGCTATTTGTTATTGTTCAATCATTTTTCAGTTGTATCTAACTCTCCATGACCCCATTTGGGGTTTTGTTGGTGACGATACCGGAATGATTTGCCATTTCCTCCTCCAGCTGATTTTATAGATGAGGAACTAAAGTAAACAGGGTTAAGCGACTTGCCCAGGGTCACACAGCTAATAAGGTTCTGAAGGTAGATTTGAACTCATGAAGATGAGTCTTCCTGATTCAAAGCCCAGTGTTCTATCCACTGTGCCACCTAGTTGCCCAGCACTGTGCTAAGGCATTACTTTATTTGATCCTTACAACCACCCTGGAAGGTAAATGCTATTATTATCCTCATTTTACAGATGAGGGAACTGAGGCAGATAGAAGTTAAGTGACTATCCCAGGGTCACACAAACAGTATCCGAGACCAAATTTAAACTCAGATCTTCCTGAGTCTGGGGCCAGCACTCTATTCACTGCACCAACTAGCTGTTCCCAGAGGCTTATTGGGAACTTAAAAACAAAATCATACCTAGATTCTAATTAGTAGAGGATATGATCTGAAATGAAAGAACAAATGAAATGGGGGTGTATTTTCTCCCAGATTCATTGTGAGGTTATGATGGCGTGTGGGGGAATTGAGAAGGGGAATAAATGTTCCCTGTCCCCTAGAGGAAGATAAAAGTCAAAGTAATTCATCAAAGCAATTCATGTAATTTAACAGCTTAGATTAAGGACTGTATGAAGACCTGTTAAAAGGCCCAAGCCAGAAAAAAAAAGGTCAAATAATTGCCTGAGTGGCACTTTTATGGACCAACCAGGTTAGTACTCAGAGTCTGGTTTACAATAAGCCTGAGAATAGGTTGACTAGATCCAGGACATGTTCATTGGTCATGATTGATGTCACTC
Organism: Vombatus ursinus; assembly: GCF_900497805.2. Taxonomy (NCBI): domain Eukaryota; kingdom Metazoa; phylum Chordata; class Mammalia; order Diprotodontia; family Vombatidae; genus Vombatus; species Vombatus ursinus. Next base: position 15,159,540 of record NW_020954723.1, read on the forward strand.
TAAAAGAGTAATGGTACTATATAGATACTTATTTCCTTCACTTCTCTCCTCTTGTTTGAGATAAAAAGGGATTGAGACTTGTCAAGTTCATCTGACTATTAAACATCAGAGGTAGGATTTGAACCCAAATATTCCTAATGCTATGTGACAAACAAGATCATTTGATGAGGAACTAACAATATTACCAACCTAGAAAAATTACTTTTATAGAAAAATCTGTAAAAGATTTAAAAAGAGTAATATTATATTTTAATTTTCCCTGAATGTGTGGGTTTTTTCTATTAAATTTTACTCATGTAGATCTTCAAAACAAATTATTGATATATTTGTTTTTATATCACTTTTTTCAACTATAACTCCCTTTCCCTGTCCAGAGAGCCATTCCCTGAAATAAACAAACAACAGCAACAAAAAAACCCTCAGTAAAATTAACCAAAAGTATAGATTTTATTTTTAAAGAAGGGGGGGAGTGCCCTACCTTTAATGACATCAAAGCCCCTGAAATGTTATGTCTATAGATATACTAAAATCAGGACATGTATATCAAAGAGTGAGTTTCATCTGGACCTACGTTACTTTCTCAGATTGATTTGAACAGTAGAATAGTGGAAGAGAGACAAAATTCAATCCCCACAAAAGTGAGTTTTCAACACCTCTAAGATGTGCAATAGGTCACTCCTATACTAATTTTATTTGGCACAAGCTGGAGCAGATGAGAATATTTTGAATCAGTAAGATTTTAGAGAAGGCATGGCAAGTGAATTGTTTAACTTGTTCCTTCCTGTCTCTGAATGAGAAATTTGCATTAACTTTTTCACATTACCTTGGACTAAGATCTATGAATTTTTAGATGAAGGGACCTAATCAATTGATTAATATTTATTATGCATCCCTTATTTTCCATTCACTGAGCTTAACTCTGGGAATACAAAGGAAAGCAAAAGACAGTCCATGCTTCCAAGTAGTTCACAATCTAATGGATGAGACAACATGTAAACAACCATGCATTTAAAAATATGTGTGTGTGTGTGTGTGTGTGTGTATATACAGGATAATTTGGAGATAATCAGCAAAGGAAAGACACTAAAATTAAGGGGAGTTGGGAAAGCTTTCCTGAATTTTAACTGGGACTTCAAGGAAGCTAGGGAAACCAGGAGGCAGAGATAAGGAGAGAGAAAATTGTAGTCATGAAGAGGTAAATGATTAATTATAATAATATTACATAAAATTAATAATATGTATACCATACATAATTACAAATTAAATCAAATTAATGTTTGTTATTTGTAAATTAGAAATACTCCTGAAAATCCATATCATATATGAATGATTTAAAGACATCTTTTCCTAAGTTATTTTCATCTATTCCCAGTTTGTGGGTAATGCTGGTTGGTCTACTTATATCTTGCACACACCCACCTCTGTATCTATGCTTATACCTTTTCTCCTATCTGAAATCTGCTTCTGCTATTCACCACCTATGATAGTAAACACCTGTAACAGTACTTAATCTTCAAGCCTTTCCAGCTCATGTCACCTCCTCTAGGAAGTCTTCCTTAGGCAGCCCAGGCCACAGTGTTCTTTCTCCTTTGTCTCTTCCTTATTGTTTGTACCACCCCAACCCAATCCCATCACACATATCACATATTGGCTTGTATTTCTAATTATAAGTACTGATATAATGTAATCTTTTTGAGGGCAGGAACTCTTTTACATTTTTTGCCTTTTATTCCCAGCTCTTAGCATGCTTTTTTCATATAGTAAGTGCTTAATAAATGTTTATTGAATTCAATTTAGTTTAATTATCTTTTCATGTCATATTCTGAGGCAACCGAAAGAATAGTGGACAGAGGTCTGACCTCCAAGTCAGGAATATCTACATTCAAGTTATGTTTCTCATACATACTCTCTGTTTCTTGCTATGAAAGTCACATAACTTTTCAGTACTCTAAAAAATTCTCCAAGATTATTACTTGCAGAATAGGTACTAAACTGCATTGTTAAAAGGAATCTCCAATTTGGAGAGTTCCCCACAGAAGAGAAATGCAAGGTGCAATACCTCAGCCTATTCCTTCATGTCTCCTGTTGCCCAGTTACACTCTAAGATCTTTGAGAATATGGGTTATATCTTATCTTTCTCTCCCCCACAGCATCTAGCCCAACTATTTCTAAGGATCATCAATAAATACTTGTTCATTCCCCAGTTGATAAATGGTCAAAAGATATAAACAGGCAGTTTTTTGATGAGGAAATAAAAACTATATATAGTCATATAAAAATGCACTAAGTAATTATTTATGAGAGAAATGCAAATTAAAACAACTTTGAGATATCATCTTATACCTGTAAGATTAGTTAAAAGGGTAGATGTCCTTCAACTGGGGAATGGCTTAACAAGTTGTAGTATATGATTTTGTTGGAATACTATAAAAGATGATGAGCAGGTTGATTTTAGAAAAACACAGAAAGACTTGGACTTATGAAGGAAGATGCTATTCACCTCCAGAGAAAAAAACTCATAAATAGAAGCATTTATAGTATGGATTTACATATATGTTTATGTGTGTATATGTATGTATCTAAATAAATAAATGATACTTGTTTATTGATTTGGTTGTTCAACCAAGAAAATCTTAAAGGTAAAGAAAAAAATGAGATAACTATAAGTGTCTTGCCTTATTTGGAAGAATTAATGTGAATTTCTTCCATGTAGGAACTAAATTTCTATCTATAATTTAATAATATTAAGAGAGTTGCCTTGATCTCAGAGAGCAACTTAAGAAACTTGACAGTGGTCACATGGCAAATAAGTGTCAGAATCAGGGTTTGAACCCAGGGCTTCCCAACTCCAAGTTCAGTACTCTATGCACTATAGCACAGGGCCTCTTTGGTTTATGTAGTATTAAAAATTTTTGTTCAAGTGGTGACAATTACTCTTTTTTTATTGGGAATTTTATTTTTCCCTCACAAACAAATGGCTTCCAAAACTAAGGAGATAACTTTTTAATCAGACCTTTAAAAAATCCTATAAAATCCACATTTTGCCCAGCACCAGGTATGCTTAACAATGTACCATAAATAACATCGATGTTTCACAAAGTTTATGGCACAAAGTGAGAATTGCGTGCAAAATGCAATTTAAACATCTCATTTTATGGCTCGCCATTTACTGTAGCAGTTAAGAGACAATAAGCAGTTGTACCCAGGAGCATTTGCTAATCTGTTGAACAGTGGAAATCAGGTGACTGCACTAGTCTTATAAACAAGGGTATGGCTGTATTCTCAGAAATACTGCATAAGTTTGTTTTTGTTGAAAACAACACAACCACTGCAAATGTAGAAAAGAACTGGGAGGGATCCTTCTATTACCCATTGAAAGGATGCATGGAAATGGTACATATTGAGTCCTAACATTGTCTTTTTCTTATTCTACCATGCATTGGATTTAGCACTCACATCTGTTTTGGTGATTTTAAAGAAAGCCATTTCTCATCAAATTTTATCTCCCTACTCTTACTCAGTTTCATTCACCAGATCCAATGAACAGGTTTCCTTCCTTCGGACTCTTTACCTCGAAGCTTCCAACCTGGTTAGGTGCAACAGCTTCCGAGAGATGCTTATCATTCCCAGGGTAGCGATTTCTTCACAACTGAAATCTTCTAATGTTTTTAAGATAATATCATTCACCACTGGAACTGGAAAAATAATAGCAATAATCACTGTTACACAGTATGAAACCTCTAAACATTTTATTTCTGTTCTCTTGTAAATGCTTCATAATTTTCCCTTCACAATAACATATCTATCTTATAGTAGGATCTAATATCTACATATGCATAGGAAGCTAACCTAAACTATATAAGACATGTATGTGATAAGTCTATGGAATTCTATCAACTGTGCCTTCATCTGTTTTAACTCTCCTCCCTCACGAAAGGTCTTTACAATTGTTGCAGTATCGTATGCATAGCAATCCAGTTGTTAACACAGGTACTGCTTGAAAATTAGAAACATGACCCTAAAATCTGAACTGTTCATCACATTATTAGAACTGGAGAGTGGTTCATTGACATGCTGTCCAGAAGCTGGGTGGAATGGAATAGGAGGGAAAAAAATAGTCAGTCTGATTTTCCCCAGTTAATTAAGACAGCCCCAATGTTCAGGAGATCAGACAACTGGATTTTTTGGTTACTTCCTCTTCTTTAACATAGAAATATAGTTTAAGATTAAAGGGACAATCAGACTTCAATTAACATTTACAAAGCCCCCAAAAAGACCCAGCCAGGGTTATTTTTCTGTTGGTGATAACAAAGCAATCAATAAGCATTCTTAAATAGCTACAGTGTCACAGATATTCTGTTAGCCACTGGGCATTAGGAAAAAAAAGGGGAAATCATCCTTTCCCTGAAGGACATTTCATTCTATAATAAGAGAAGACATGCATGTGAACACATACAAAATATATATTAAAGAAATAGTCATTTCAGAGAAAAGGAATACTAGCAGCATAGGAGAATCAAGAAAGGCTCACATGAAAGAGGAGAATGATGTTTGAATTGAGCTTTGAGGGAAACAGGATTTTAAGTGGTGGGGTCAAGATGGGAATACTTTCTATGCACAAGAAATAGCCTGTGCAAAAGAACAGTTATGGGAAATGGAAAATCACACATGTGGAACAGTAAGTAGGCCAGTTTGATTGGACTATATAGCGTGCAGGAAGGAAATTAAAACAAAATTATATACATACATATATGTGTGGGTGTGGGTATGTGTGTGTTTGTGTGTGTATCTATATATGTTTATACATCTATGTGTATATAGATACATATGTACATATACATATATATGTGTGTATAAAGAAAGGGAAAGAGTTACTTGCCAAATATTTGCCACCATCTTAGAATGTGTCCAAAATCATGTTCAAATGGAAGAGCAATTCCCCTACAAGTGATGAAGTCCTTCAGATGCTCTTATTTGCAGATGACATTATCCTGATTGCACCAAATAAAAGGGGAAAGATAGGACTAAAACAAGTACCCTAAGTAAATAGGTTAAAGATCACACCTCTAGAGGTTTGCCTTAGCAAAGTGAAGAGCTCCTTCTTCCTCAAATTTCAAATCAAATGAGAAAAGAAGGAGTAATGGTGGAAGTGTTTTAAGGTATGGAATAGTGGAGATTAAAGAGTTTATAATATCTCAGTAAGATAGGAGGCAAGGTCATTGAGTCAGGGGAAGACAGTATAACATCAGCTTAAACAAGCCAGATGTGCTGACACAGGGGGGAGGGATAGTGGTATTGTTTACACCAAGGAAAGGTGTCTCCCAAAGAAAGTCAGGATTCTGTGAATGCCAGAAGATAGAAATAATATGGTGACACATGATCAACTTATCCAAAAGATGGATCACAATAGCCAATCATAGTGCTTAACTCCAAGACAGCCATAACTTTACCCCCCCAATATTTTTCCACTCTTTGTACTCTCTCCCCTTTGCAAGCCCCCAACCATACTTCTTCAGAATCTCATATCATTCCCTAAAGGCAGCTATGACTGGGTACTCACAGCAAATATCAGACCTCTGCCTCAGAATACTCAACTTGTGACACTTAGATCATGTCGTGACTGGCAAATGCTCCTAAAAGCACTCTCTGTGTTTAGGGCCAGTAACAAGTGAATAACATTCTATACAAGTGACAAGTGAATATACACTACACCTTTTTATTTTGGGTACAACAGGATGAATAACCATGGATGGAATGTGATTTGCATTTCAGAACTCATTATATTTTCTTTCTCTAAAACTCACACCATGAACTCAGGATCATAATGATTCTCACTATCCTTCATCCCATGTAGCCAATCAGTTCCCAAAATCTTGTCATTTCTTTCTCTTCTACATCACTTATATCTGTTTTCTTGTCTGTATTCATAGACACTACCTTGATAAAAGTTCAAACTTTCATCACCTTTTGCCTGGACTATTGCCATAGTCTCTTACCTGCTCTTCCTGACTCCACACAGCTGCCAAAGTGATCATAGCTCTAACTAGATCATTCATCTACTCAATTATCTCCAATGGCTCCCTATTGACTCTAGAATCAAATATAATTTCATCTTTATCACATCCTTTTAAATTTTATGTTTGTGCCAGTTTTATATTGCCATAATTATTAGTACAGTAATGTATGTGTACTCATACCTGGGGCACTCTGTAATACTAGACTTAGCAGATCTATGTGATTGGTTTTCACTCTCCACTTTCCTTAATTATATTTGTAAGACTCTACACAAATCTATTTTTCCTGACTTTTGTTAGGTGTATTCTTTCTACGGCCAAGAATCAATTATTTTTATATGTTATATTTCTCCCATGTGCCTAATCATCTCTATCCTCAATGCTTCTACTCCAGTATAGCTCTCATTATCAACTCTTCTCCCTCTAATCCATCCTTCATGACACCTACAGATTAAACTCCCTTAAGCAAAATATTCCTTAAACTTCATTAATCTTGGTTTTGTCAAACCATTTGTTTAAAATATCTTCAGTGACTCCCTACTGTCTAACAAATAAAGTACAAGATCATTTGCCTGACATTCAAGGCCCTTTATATTCTGAACTACATTTCTAGATTATCATACAATATTATGAACTATATTATCTAAGTTCTAGGTAAATTAGAATTCTTCCTATAAGCATACTATTTTCTCTTTTTTGTTTGCTTGTTTTTTTTTCTTTCTTATGGTTTTTCCCTTTTGCTCTGATTTTTCTTTCATAACATGACTAATGTAGAAATATATTTGATATTATTGTACATGGGCCTTTATCAGATTGCTTGCCATCTTGGGGTGGGGGAGAGGAAGGAGGGAGGGAGGAAAATATTTGGAACTCAAAATCTTAAAAAAGTGAATGGTGAAAACTATTTTTACATGGAATTGGAAAAAAATAAAATATTGTTAAGTGTGGGGTTGGAGGGAAAGAATTCTTTCTGTATTTAAACATCCTCTGAGATTTCCTTTTTCTATATCTTAGCAAACACTATTCCCCCTAGGCCAATCATGTTCCCCCTTTCCCTCATTGTATGTTAAATATCTGCCCTTCCATTAAGGCCCAATTTGAATGTCATGTTCTCAGCAAATTCTTCCCTGATCCTCTCTATCTGAAATGATCATTTCCCCCTTAGACATAGTAGTTTACCCCTCTGATGTAGTCATCATATCTTATTAACCCCTATTTATTTTTGCTACATATCTCCTTATGAATGAATGAATGAAAGAAAGACCTTTTTAAAGAACTTACTATTTACCAAGTGATATACTAAGTACTGAGGACATATACAAAAGTGAGAAAGATCCTGTAGTCAAGGAGCTTACATGCTAATACAGTAACACAACATATATAAGGGAATAATGGTCAAAAAAGAATGACAATCAGGTAGGTCATAGGGATTATGAAGGAATATTTTATATACCCTTTTTATAAGCAACATAATGATTTGGTTTACAATTCACAGTAAGAAGGGGGATGATGCATGGTGCATCACCGCAGATGTAAAGAAGATGTTCAGGTGAGAGTGCTGGAAGCATAGTCTGGGCCTGCCTGGGCAAAGTGGCCTACACAATATTGTCCTCACAGATTGCTCCAGTGAGGATATCACCAAACAAGATAGTTAAACCACATGGAACTAATTCTGAAACTGAGTGGATAAAGTCCTCCTAGGCATGGTTTCCAGAGACTGAGTGATATAAAAGATACAGTAACAAGGCCAGCAAGAACATGAGTTTGCGATGGCTAATCAAAGTCCCTAGTTGCCTTTTTCTGCTTTTTATTCTATTACCTGAGCATAAGCCAGTGACCAGAAACACTGAGAAATGGATATTTCCAGCTGAGATGTGAACTTGTAAGTTTGAAAGTTCAGGAGTCCTAGATGCTGGCTGATCAATGGGAGGTGATTCTTGTAGTAGCAAGTTTCTTGGAGGAAACGATGGCTACTGTCAGAAGGGTACATCAAAAGTTAGATAATAGAAAGCCCAAGCCTCTCTGGACACAGACCCAGAGCTGTGTACAATGTGAGTTGTCTAGCTAGTGCAGGACTGAGGTAAATGTGAAATATCTGTTCTACCATTACAGAAAGTTACCTTTACCTTTAATAGAGTTTAATATGTTTGATAGGTTATTATTTTATGTTTTTCTTTATTTGTTCATGTGTACTTTTGAGTCTTCCATGTTTTGAGTATTTTCTGTGGTGAAGGAAATAAATACTCGATACTCATACTATACACTAGATATCTTTTCTAGAAAGGGTATAGATCATCCTTTTTTGAGACACCTTATATGATAATTTGGGAATTTTACTTTTTTGATTTTCCTGGACTTTCACTCTGGTATAGATAAACGACAGCAGCTTATGAGAGAGGAAGACTAATAATCTCTCCCATGGATGTTGGAGTTAAGTCTGCTCCTGGAGTGAATTTGGATCCATGTGAGTCCAAAGCAAAGCACCACCCACCCCCACCCACTCCTTGTGGGAAAGGGGAGAAATGGGAAGGGAAGGGAATAAGGATGGACATAGTGCCTTCTACGTGCAATACTGTGCTAAACACTTCACAAATATTATCTCATTCGATCATCCCAACATCCCTGTGAAGCAGCTGCTATTATTTTCTCCATTCTACAGGCATTTTTTTCACTCCAGGCCAAGCACTTCATACCCTGCCCAACCTTGCTGCCACTAGGTGGCCATTTGTCTGAAGCTCACTTTAGAGTCCCCTCAGGGCTTTGCACAACTGATGTTTGCTGAACTGAAATTAGTCTGAATTAAAGCAATGAAATGAGAAAATAAATCTTTTCAATGAATATTTCTTATTTAATACCAAGTGTTTAACATGTAAGTAGACATCAAACTCTGAGGATACTTTTGTAAATCAATCTCTGTAAAATAGTGGCAAATCAGTCTATATCGCATCCTTCAAGTTCTTTTATATGTTTGCCTTTAATTACTCACATACTCCTCTTTACTATATTACTAATGCAATCATTGCTACTTTTAAAGGTACATCTCCCAAGTCAAGGAATCATTCTTTTTTTAAAAATAAATTTATTTTTAGTTTTCAACATTTACTTCCACAAGATTTTGAGTTCCAAATCTTCACTCCATCTCAGCCCTCCCACCACCCCAAGATGGCAAGCATTCTGAATACCCCTTCCCCTAGTCTGCTTTCCCTTCTATCTCTTTTCCCCTTCTTTTATCCCCTTCCCATTCTATTTTCCTGTAGGGCAGGATAGATTTCTGGAACCCATTTTCTGTATTTCTTATTTCCCAGTTGCACATAAAAACATTTTTTTAAACATGTGTTTTTAAAACTTTGGGTTTCAAATTTTCTCCCTTCCTCCCTCAGTTTTCCGTGATCATTTTTTGAAAGATGATGTCTAGGCTCTTTTTTTTATCATGGCTTTCAGATAGCCCAATAATTTTTAAATTCTGTCTCCTGGATCTGTTTGCCAGGTCAGTTGTTTTTCCAATGAGATATTTCACATTGTTTTCTAATTTGTCATTCTTTTGGATTTGTTTTACAGTGTCTTGATTTCTCATAAAGTCACTAGCTTCCAATTGCTCTATTCTAATTTTTAAGGAAATATTTTCTTCAGGAATCTTTTGGACTTCTTTTTCCATTTGTCCAATTTTGCTTTTTAGGACATTCTTCTCCTCATTGGCTTTTTGGACCTCTTTTTGCCATTTGGGTTAGGCTATTTTTTTAAGGTGTTATTTTCTCTAGTATTTTTTGGGTCTCCTTTAGCAAGCTGTTAACTTGCTTTTCATGATTTTCTTGCATCACTTTCATTTTTCTTTCCAGTTTTTCCTCTACTTCTCTTGCTTGCTTCTCAAAATCCCTTTTGAGTTCTTCCAAAGCCTGGGACTGATTCACATTTTTCTTGGAGGCTTTGGATGTAGGAGCTTTAACTTTGTTTTCTTCTTCTGGTTGTGTATTTTGATCTTCTTTGTCACCAATGTAAGATAATGTAATCTGACTCCTTTTGCACTGCTTGCTCATGATCCCAATCAATTGCTTGAGTTTTCAACTCTTTGTTAAGGTAAGAGTCTGCTTCCAATGTGGAGAATGTACTGTCCCATGCTTCGGGCGTTTGTACAGCTGTTTTCAGAGATATTTCTAGGCACCTGTAAATTTTCAGTTCTTCCAAGGTGGTATGATAAGGGGTGAGGTGTTTTTTCTACACTGTCACAACAAGCTTCACCACCCCAGCGCTCCTCCTTGCTCCAGGTTTGCCACTCAGAACTGTGACCCACATCCTAGCATGGGCAAAATAAGAGATTCCTGCCTCAGCACTGGCAAAGAGATCCCTGCAATCCCCCTCTGATCAGCCACTCAATTCCCCCTCAGTCTGTGAGCTGGAAGCTCAGGAGGCAGCCACCATGATTGGGACTTGCGGCTGAGACCTAACTTCTTTCTCTCACTGCAGTCACAGACTTTTCCCACTGACCTTCTAAGTTGTCTTTGGCTTTCGTGGGTTGAGAAGTCTAGAAACCACCACAGCTGCCCATGAATTAGCCCTCAGAGGGCTGCTCCAGGTTCGCTGTGGCCTGTGTACCCATAGCGAACTGTGTTCCTCTCCCCCTCCGGAGTGATATACCTTTCAGATCAACCATCCAGGTTGTCTAGGGCTGGGAATTTGTTTCACTCTGTCTTTTTGTGGGTTCTGCTGCTTTAGAATTTGTTTAGAGCCATTTTTACAGGTATTTGGAGGGGTTTGGGGGAGAGCTCAAGGAAGTCACTGCTTTCACTCCTCCATCTTGGCTCCACCCCCAAAGAATCATTTTTATCCATGTTTCTCCTGCCTTCTTCCTTAGAATCTCATATCCACCAGGGAGCCTTCTCCCTGCCTCCCCCTTAAAGAAATAAAATAAAATAAAAGGAGATATAGATTCCTTCATCTCAGACTCTAATTGCTCTGTCAGGAATTCATTCTTCATTATAGTCTCTAGAATACTTTTGATACAAAGGAAAATACATAATTTGCTTAAGTTCAATTCTTCTACAGGTGTATATCTGTGCCCTCCTCCCACCCTGCACTTTTAATATGCTTTCAATCCAATCCACCTGGGAAAAACTAAGTTGCTTCATCCATTTACTTGTAAAAGAAAGTCAGTCAAAAGACTTACAGAGAGTAAAATAAACAAAAAGATCAACCATTCTAGAAAATTTGAAATTATGTAAGAAAAGTTACTGACAGTTGATATGCTTTAATCCAGTGACCCTACCACTGAACATAGAAAAAAAAAGTCTCATTTATGCATGCCAAAATATTCATTGTGTCACTTTTTGTCCTGGAAAATAAGAATATCTTGAAACAAGTGTGGGCCCAATAAGTAGAAAATGACTGTATAAATGGGGGTACATGAATACAATGGAATACTATTGTATTACAAATGGCAGAGAAGAATAATTCAGAGAAGCATGTGAAGATGACTATGATAACTTATAGGAAAACATCACTAATGTACAACTGAACTCAGATTATTGCAATAACAATTCTGGTTCCAGGGAACAGATGCAAAATGTTCCTCTTCTCAGTAGGGAGCAGATTGTGCATATATTGTCTGAAAATGCTATTTTACCAGTATGTATTACTTAAGTTTTTTTTTTCTCTTAGCTACAAGGGGGTACTCTACTTAGGGTGTAGGTATATCAAGAAGTCATTATGGTATAAAAAGAAAATGCATAAATATATCTTTAAAATAAAAACACAAAGTAACCAAAAGTAAGCTTATTAAATTATTTTTCTCTACTATCTCATTTGAGTTTCATACAGACACACACAGCATTGATTAGTTTGTTTAGAACATTTATAAAGAGGGAAGAAAATAGTTACTCAACTTAGTTTGTATATAATGTATGTCCACCTGTACAGTAGAGATGGAGTGGGAAAGAGTTAAGCCAAGAATGACAGTCGTTGGAATGAGGTCTGTTACTGAGCTGAATGAGGCCAAAATACACAGGGAGGAGTAAATTCCTGGAAGTCAAGAAGCCTAGGATCAAAAAGTGAATGGGACTAGAATCAAAGAGAAATATTATGAAATGAATTGTTCACTGATAGGGCTTAGGGAGCTGAGCTCTTTCCTCAATTCTCCACTCCCAATGGGAATTCTTCTCTACACCTGTTATATAGAATTTGGTGGGAGCTCTGAACCCAATCCTACTCTTACAAGATCTTAAAATGCTAATACCTCTGTTAGCCTTGTTCTTAAATGTTGTACATGAAAAAATTGAATCTGAAGAATGGCTCAAAATTTTTTGATTTAATAGTTTAGATATGGATTCCAATTACAGAGATAAGATAATGCCATTGACAAACCACTAGGAAGTGATTTTGACGGTCTTTTTATTAATGTAGTGTGAACAACAGCTCTATTTGCCTTTTAATGTCTTTGTCATTGAAGATTGTATTTTAAAAATGAATAATCATTTGAAAGGCATCCTTTCTAGATTTCTGATGAAAAATTTTTAAAAAGAGGAACTTGGGAATGAAAATATATGACAGAAACCATTTGAATATCTGCACAAACATTATGAATTATTAACCTATATCCTATGAAAGATTATTCAACAATTGTATTCTCTAATACAAAGATAACATTTACCTTCCTCACTTGAGGTTTGTGAGACTTAATTAATTATTGTTTAGAAAACATGTAGAACTCCTTTGGTGAAAGTCACTTCAGAAGTGCAAAATATTGTTATCATTCTGACAGGATGATGCTTAAGGGGGATAAAAATGCTAATGGTTGATATCGTTCTTGGTCATCCAAGCAGCAGGTGAAGAAAGAAATGAAATCAAATGGAACAAAAGTAAAATTAAGCTGCTTCTGAGTGGATTCCCACAAGAAGGACTCAGTAGAATTATCTTCTTGTGGAAGATTTATTCTCTCGTTTGGTTACTGGACACAAGCAAAAAATGAAAGCATAAACTAAGATGTATCCTATATAAGTGCCCTTGTTTCTCCTGAATTAAATAGCAAAAAGTCAAAATTTATAATAATGTCCCACATAATGTTTGGATAGATATATTTCTTCACCATCAATTTTTTCAGAGTTCCTTTAAAAAAAAGTTCAATACTGATTATGAGAACATGATTTGCCAGAGAGATGATATGTAAGTGTAACCAGTTTGTCCAGAGACCCAAATTCTCAGAGCTCACATGAGCCAGGTTTGATACTTGGAACTGAACTCAGAAGGACCAGTTCTGATTTAGATAATTGTCCCCATTTAAGAAAGCATCAAAAAAATGTCCTAGTATATTCATGTCTCTAGGTTTTCCCAAATGTGGTTAAAAGGGATCCTTAACTCCCTATATCCCCACATAAATGTCCATTAGAGTGGCAAAGTGGATTGAAAACATTAGACCTGGAAACAGGAAGATCTAAGTTCAAATCTAGCCTCAAACACTTCCTAGTTGAGTAACCTAAGCAAGTCATTTAACAACTTTCTACCTCAGTTTCTTCATTTGTAATATGGCATAATAATAGTACCTACTTCCTAGGGTTGTTGTGAGGGTCAAATGAGATAACATTTATAAAAACCCTTTGCAAATGTTGAAGTGCCATACAAATGCTAGTTATTATTTTTATTATTAAATACAGGACAGTCTTGATTTAGCTCCAAAGAAAATACCAGGGGGGCGGAGCCAAGATGGTGGAGGGAAAGTAGTGACTTGCTTGAGCTCTCCCTCAAACCCCTCCAAATACCTATAAAAAATGTCTATGAACAAATTCTAAATCAGCAGAACCCACAAAAAAAAAAAAACAGAGTAAAACAAATTTCCAGCCAAAGACAACCTGGATGGCTGATCTGAAAGGTGTATCGCACTAAGCAGGGAGAGGGGCTCAGTTTGGCGTAGGTGTGCAGGCCACAGCAAACCTGGAGCAGGCCTCAGAGGACTGAATCACAGGCAGCTGTGGTGGTTTCCAAACTTCTTAACCCACAAATGCCAAAGACAACTTAGAAGGTCAGTGGTAAAAGTCTGTGACTGCAGTGAGAGAAGAAGCTAGGTCTCAGCCACACCCAGGGCAGTGGCTGTTTCCTGAGCTTCTGGCCCACAGACTGAGGGGGAATCAAGTGGCTGATCAGAGGGGGATTGCAGGTATCTCTTTGCCAGTGCTGAGGCAGGAATCTCTTACTTTACCAGTGCTTGGATCTGGGTCACAGTTCTGAGGGGCGGTCCTGGGGCAAGGATGAGTATGGGTGTGGTGGAGCTTGTTGTGGCTGTGGAAGGGAAACACCTTAACCGTTATCATAGCACCTTGGAAGAGCTGACACTTTTCAGGTCCCTAGAAGTATCTCTGAAAACAGCTGTACAAATGCCTGAAGCGTGGGACAGTACATTCTCCACATTGGAAGCAGACTCTTACCTTAACAAAGAGTTGAAAACTCAAGCAATTGGTTGGGATCATGAGCAAGCAGCATAAAAAGAGTCAGACTATATTATCTTACTTTGGTGGCAAAGAAGATCAAAACATACAACCAGAAGAAGAAAACAAAGTCAAAGCTCCTACATCAGTCCCAGGCCTTGGAAGAGCTCAAAAGAGATTTTGAGAAGCAAGCAAGAGAGGTAGAGGAAAAACTGGAAAGAGAAATGAAAGTGATGCAAGAAAATCATGAAAAGCAAGCTAACAGCTTGCTAAAGGAGACCCAAAAAAATACTAAAGAAAATAACACCTTAAAAAAATAGCCTAACCCAAATGGCAAAAAGAGGTCCAAAAAGCCAATGAGGAGAAGAATGTCCTAAAAAGCAAAATTGGCCAAATGGATAAGGAAGTCCAAAAGATTCCTGAAGAAAATACTTCCTTAAAAATTAGAATAGAGCAATTGGAAGCTAGTGACTTTATGAGAAATCAAGACCCTGTAAAACAAATCCAAAAGAATGACAAATTAGAAAACAATGTGAAATATCTCATTGGAAAAACAACTGACCTGGCAAATAGATCCAGGAGACAGAATTTAAAAATTATTGGTCTATCTGAAAGCCATGATCAAAAAAAGAGCCTAGACATCATCTTTCAAGAAATGATCATGGAAAACTGCCCTGATATTTTAGAACCAGAGGGCAAAATAGAAATGGAAAGAATCCACCAATCTCCTCCTGAAAGAGGTCCCCAGAGGAAAACTCCTAGGAATATTATAGCCAAATTCCAGAGTTCCCAGGTCAAGGAGGAAATATTACAAGCAGTCAGAAAGAAACAATTCAAGTATTGTGGAAACACAATCAGGATAACACAAGATTTAGCTACTTCTACATTAAGGGACCACAGGGCATGGAATATAATATTCTGGAGGGCAAAGGAGATAGGATTACAACCAAGAATCACCTACCCAGCAAAACTGAGTACAATCCTACAGGGGAAAAAATGATCATTCAGTGAAATAGAGGGCTTTCAAGCATTCTTGATGAAAAGACCAGAGCTGAATAGAAAATTTGACTTTCCAATACAAGACTCGAGTGGAACATGAAGAGGTAAACAGGAAAGAGAAATCATAAGAGACTTATTAAGGTTGAACTGTTTACATTTCTGCATGGAAAGATAATATTTGTAATTCATGAGACCTTTGTCAGTGTTAGGGTAGTTGGGGGGAAAAATATGTGTATGTAGATAGATAGATAGATAGATAGATAGATAGATAGATAGAT
This sequence comes from Vombatus ursinus, assembly GCF_900497805.2. Lineage (NCBI taxonomy): Eukaryota > Metazoa > Chordata > Mammalia > Diprotodontia > Vombatidae > Vombatus > Vombatus ursinus. The sequence goes on from NW_020954723.1 coordinate 15,175,239, forward strand.
AGATAGATAGAGGGCACAGGGTGAGTTGAAGATGAAAGGGTCATATCTGGAGAATAAAATTATGGGGTGAGAGAGAATTATACTAGGAGAAGGAGGAAGGGAGAGGTAGAATGGGGTAAATTATCTCCCAAAAAAAAAAACAGAAAAGGCTCTTACAGTGGAGGGGAAACAGGGGAAGGTGAGAGGGAATGAGTGAATCTTATTCTCATAGGATTTGACTTAAGGAGGGAATAACATATACACTCAATTGTTTATGGAAATCCATCTTACCCTACAGGAAAATAAGAGGGGAAGGGGACAAGAGAGTAGGGGGATGATAAAGAGGCAGGCAGATTGGGAAAGTGGGTAATCAGAAGCAAATACTTCTGAGGAGGGACAGGGTCAAAAGAAAGAATAGAATAAATGGGGGGGCAGGACAGGATTAAAGGAAATAGAGTTAGTTTTTCACAGCATGTCTACTATGGAAGTGTTTTGCATAACTGCAGATGTATAACCTATATTGAGTTGTTTGACTTTTCAATGAGGGTGGGTGGGGAAGGAGGAAGGGAGAAAATTTGGAACCCAAAGTTTTAAAAACAAATGTTTAAAAAAATGTGTTTTCACATGCAACTGGGAAATAAGAAATACAGGAAATTGGTTACAGAAATCTATCCTGCCCTACAGGAAAATAGAAGGGGAAGGGGATAGGAGAAGTGGGTAAGAAATAGAAGGGAAGGCATACTAGGGGAAGGGATTCAGAATGCTTGCCATCTTGGAGTGGGGGGAGGGGTGAGATGGGGTGAAAATTTGGAACTCAAAATCTTGTGGAAGTAAATGTCGAAAACTAAAAATAAACAAATTTATTAATTAAAAAAAAGAAAGAAAAATACCAAAGGTACTGAAAATCACAGGAGCCCATGAACAGATGCTGAAACCACATAAAGCACTCAAATAACCAATCAACTGAGTTTATAGTTGCCAATGTTATAACACTTTGATTATTCAGATGAAACCTCCCACTTTAACAGGTTCATACATTGTCCCTCCCAGACTCATTGTCCCTGGCTTGTGGTCCCCTTATAAGGTTCACAAAATTTGGGATCTGCTGCAAAAACTATCTCCTTCCCATCAATCCTGCAATGCCTAAATAATTCAATAACTTTACTCTCCAAGTAAGATGCTACATAGAAAGTATGTAGATTTTCTTTTCTCTCCAAGTAGCATACTGTATTAGGCAATTATTTTCAATCTAGAAAGTCTAACTTATGAAGTCTTGAACATGACAACTTTAGAACTTGGTGTTACCCACAATGTCCTACTCAAGAAATCTCTCTTCTGACTAGAAGACAATATTTTGTTATATTGCTTAAAGAATTTAAAATCCTCTTTCTTCCATAGAAATTAGGGCTTGTGAATAGAATCCATTAATTAACCTCCTAGGCTGAGTGAGTATGTACATGTTTGTCTTTGTCATGTGCTTCTGCAAGAGATACATCAGCAATATCATTGCTACCATGTATTAAAATCAGAAAGTTCGCTCTCAGAATCTTCCCTCTTCCCTTTCCTCCAAGGAAAACATATGTACCTAACCATGTGTTGCCACTGTAAATTACCATTAATTGCTTGGGGAAGAAGTCAAATCTATAGATGGGAACTCATCAGGTTGAAAAGCAAATGCATTCTTTAGAATGTATGTAAAGTAGGGGGCATCTAGGGGACACAGAGGATAGGGCACCGGCCCTGGAGTCAGGAGGACATGCTCTCAAATTAGGCCTCACACACTTGACATTTACTAGCTGTGTGACCCCAGGCAAGTCACTTAACCCTGATTGCCTCAGTCCCTCCCCCCAAAAAAATGTACATAAAGCAAAATGATTTACTCAATATTAGACATAATTCAACTGAAACTATTCTCTAAAAAGTTACCAAAACTCTTAATTGCGATATACAAAGGCTTATTTCATTAGCTGCATCCCAAAAATTTTGGTATGTTGTCTCATTGTTTTTATTCTCTTTGATGAAATTATTCATTATTTCAGTGATTTGTTCTTTGACCCACTCATTCTTTAGGATTAGATTATTTAGTTTCCAATTAATTTTTAATCTCTGCTTCATGGATTTTTATTGAATATATTGTTTATTGCATTATGGTCTTAAAAGGGTACATTTAATATTCCTGCTCTTCTGCATTTGGTTGTAAGGTTTATGCTCATGGTCAATTTTGCAAATGCACCATGCACAACTGAAAAGAAGGAATACTCCTTTCTATTCCCGTTCAGTTTTCTCCAGAGGTCTATCACATGTAATTGTTCTAAGATTATACTCATCTCCTTAACTTCTTTCTTATTTATTTTATGGTTAGATTCATCTAGTTCTGAAAGGAGAAAGTTGAGGTCTCCCACCAGTATAGTTTTACTACTTATTTCCTCCTATAATTCATTTAACTTTTCTTTAAGAATTTGGATGCCATGCCATTGGTACATATATGTTTAATATTGATATTACTTCATTGTCTATGATGCTTTTAGCAAGATGTAGTTTCCCGGTAAAGGTTTATTTCAAAATCCTTATCCTTCTGCAGATTTTGACACTATCAGTTACACTCATCTCCTTGATAGAGAGAATGAAGATTCTCTCTAAGCTTTCAAGATGCTGCTTTCTCCTCATTCTCCTCCTACCTGTTTCTCTACCCCTCAGTCTCTCTACTTTCACTATCATTTGTTAGATCTTCATGCAAGTGACAACTGTTAAGTGTGGGTGTTCCCCAAGTCTCTGTACTGAGTTCTCTTCTCTTTTCTATCATTTTACTTGGTGATCTCATGGGCTCCCAGGGATTCCATTATATTGCTTCTCTGCAGATAATTCTCAGATTTATTTTTCCAACCCAAACCTCTCTCCTGACCTCTTGCCTCACACTTCCAACTGCCTATTGGTCATCTTAAACTGGATATCCCATAAATGTCTCATATTCATTGTATCTAAAAATGAACTCCCTCTTCCTAACTTCCCTGTTACTCTTAAAGGCACCACCATCAAAGGTACCACATAGTCTTGCAACCTAAGTGTCAACTTTCCACTCAACTGCTCACCCTCTCTCAACCTCCATGCCAACCTGTTGCCAAGTCTTATTGATTCTACCTTCACAACATTTTTCCTATATACCTACTTCTCTCTTCTGACATTGCTACCACCCTAGTACATGCTTCATCACTTCATGCCTGGACTGTTGCAAGAGCATTTTGGTTGCTTACCAAAGTGTTCTTCCTACCGTGTAGGTATACTATGTCACTCCTCTATTCAATAAACTCAAGTGGCTTCCCATTACCTCAAGGATTAAATGTAAATTTAAAAGCCTCTGTTTGGCTTTTAAAACCCTTCATAATCTGGCTTCTTCCTACCTTTCCAGTTTTCTTATGCCTTTCCACGTCAACATACTTTGTAATCCAGTGGCCCTGGACTCTTTACTGTTGCTTACACATGACATCCCATCTCATGACTCTGTGTATTTCACTGTCTGCCCCTAACCCTGAAATTCTTTCACTCCTCATCTGTCTCCTAGCTTCCCTGATTTCCTTCAAGTCCCAACTAAAATTCTACCTTCTTAAAAAAAAAAGCCTTTCCAAGTCCCCTTAATGCTAGTGCTTTTACTCTGTTGGTCATCTCCAATTTGTATTGTATGTATCATATTTGCACAAACTTTTTTGCATGTTGTCTCTTCCATTGTAAGTTATCTGAAATTGTGTTACTTGGGAGCCAGGCAAGTCTTTGCCTTTTTTTATATTCCTAGTGCTTAAAACAGTGCCTGGCACATAGTAGATGCTTAGTAAACACTTGTTGACTTGGCATGACTTTGTTTTCCTATTCATGATCAAAGTGAAGATGAATTCTCATAAGGGGGAAAAGCAATTAGAATTAGTTGAGATTTTTCTATAAAGAAATAATTAATATAGTGAACTTTAGAATTTAGCATAGTGCCTGGCACATAGTAGGTGCTTGATATATGCTTATTTACTGGAACCACTTTGGGCAGGGCCAAAGGCATAAAATTCAGGTAAAATGTTTATGATATTTTATCAAACTAAGCCCCTCCACCCACAAGACCTGGGTCTAAGACAATTTTACATTTAAATAGCACCACATGTATATTTATATGCTTGTGTATATTAATAATGTGCATGTAACATATACATAGATATCTACACACATATGTATGTATGAATACTTGCTAACTCTATGTGAATAATACTTAAAAATAATGAAGAATAGCAATCACTTTACTCAAAGTAGGGCTCCGTCAGTTAATAAGAAGACTATTCTTCAACAAATAAAATTGATAATCAAGATCTTGGTAATTCAAAGATAATTTCTGCACAATTTTTCATGCCTATGGAACACTGTACACAATAACCTGGTAGAAGTATATTGAAAAGAGTAAAAAGTAAAGAATCAAATGTAAAACTGAGGAAAATATACATTTTTATTTTACACTTCATTAAAAAACACACATCATCTCCCAGAACACTCAATAATATGGCTCACAACTGAGATAAAATGCACTCATATTCATAGAGTTCGTTAAAAATATATACACTGGGAAGTCAACAGGAATTCAACAAACACTAGGGAAATATGCAATGGGAAAATCTAGCCAATTAAGATTAAGAAAGATCTATCGGTTCTATGAGTATACATGAATGCATGTTTAATTCCCCAAATAACACACATATATAGTGTTTATATAGTGCTTTTCATCTTCAGAATGCTTTACAAACACTTGTCTAATTAATAAAGACAGGATAATCCTGCTGTGTTTTTCAATGCTCTCAAATAGAATTTCAAATGTTTGAAGCCTGATTAAACCAAAAATGTGCTTACATTTCTCTTTATAATTTTTCCATTGCAATTTTTAAAACCATATTCATTTTAGAGGGATTTCATTGGAATGATTTCGATTTATTTCCTATGAAATTCCCTAAATCTATTCTTCTTTTAACACTCATTTCCTAAAACCATCTGGACCACTCTGTTCTTCACCAAAGATACCCTAAGCACCTCCTGCCACTTTACCAAATTTTGCCAATTTTTCCTCATCCAAATTTGTCATACCTTTCCCCTTCTTTCTGCTCATGCTCCAGAACTTTAGTCCTGGTTTTGGATCCTGAATAATTGCCATGTAACTGAGATCCCTGAGGACAGTCATTCCCCTCTCCAATCTATTCTCTTATAGCTGCCAAATTTATATTCCTAAAGCTAGGATTATCATACTACTCTTCCACTTAACAAGCATCATTTTGGGTTAAAACATAAACTTCTCCATTTGACATTTAACACCCCTCACAATATGGCTCCAGTCTACCTTTCTCTGCCAAATACATATTACCACCCCCCTCACTTCCTTATGCAATGTATCAGTCTAAATGGTTTATTTGCTGCTCCTCATACATAATATTCTATCTCCTACCTCTATGTCTTTGCATAGGCTGCCGACCCTCTCCCTCCCCACTGGAGACCTTGAATGTTCTACCTTCCCAAAGCTACCTCTTGTTATGCCTAATTCCCTTCCAGGCTCAACTCAAATGTCACTTCCTTCAAAAGATCTTTTTTGATCTACCCAGCTGTTAACATTCTCTTCCTCATTACTACATAATTTTTTTTTGCATATTTGTGTATTTTATACTTTTTTTTTCCTACGAATACGTTTTCTCTCCCTAGAAGTATGTAAGTTCCTTAAGAAAAGGGAATGTCTAATTTTTTCATTTGTAGCTCTAGTGCCTAACATATTTAATAAGTGCTTACTGGTTGATTGATTGACAAATAACAAACTAAATCTGTTTGTTTCATTATCTCTGGCTGAAATTGGATTAATTATTTTTATTTCACAGTTTAGTTCATAGGAAATCAAAACTGGATTTTGGTAGTATTTGCCTCATTAAAAATGAATATAACAATTAGAGGACTGAAAATTTTTAATGTTGACCTATGTCATGTAGCACCAAGATTACAGAAATATTTAAAGAAAATGGAGAAATATTTATGGATGTTTGTCTCCTTTTCTTATAATGAATTTTAATTTCTTTAGATGGGCTTTTGAGTTATGTTTAATGTTTCTCTAAGTTCTTACTTCACCAAACCAACAAGCCGTTGTAGTATGTCAGTAGCTCAGAGCAAATAAGTGACCTTCCTTGGGAGATTGCAAACTTTTATATACCAAAAATGTTAACAAATCTCACTTGAAAATGCAACTGATCACAGCAGCTCAAAGTGAAGAGGAAGAGAGAAGGGGCTTCCATTGCTAATTATGGAGGCAAAAAAGCCAAAATGACAAAATACATTTTTAAACTCATGGGACTATTCATAGAACTACAACCTCAGTACAGAATAGGATAAATGATTCATTCAATAGGTAAATGTCAAGCCCTGTGCTTGAGTTCAAAAAATCAACTGTGTATGTACAATATGGGGAGAACATTGATAGGAACTAATTATGTGAAAAAGACCTTGTGATTTCATGGACCTTAGGTCAATATAAGTTAACAATTGATATGTCATCTAAAAGTGCTAATAAGAACTTCTGTGTTAACAGAAGCATAGTATCCAGACTGAAAAAAGTGGCAATCCCATTGCATTGTGCCCTGGTTAGACCACATCTGGAATATCATGTCTAGTTTTGGTCACTACATTTTAGAAAAAACAAACTGAAGTATATCCAAGGGACAGAAAATTATGCCACATGACAATCAAAAGAATTTTTAATATTTACATTTAGGAGAGAAACAATTCCCTCCTAATATTTATTTTAAGGATTGTCATATGGAAGAAGAATTAGATTTATTCCAATTGACCCTAGAGGTAAGAGGTAGGATCATTAAGTGGAAGTCACACAGAAGCAAGTTTTGGTTTCAATCAGTCAATAAGCATTTATTAAGTGCCTACTATGTTCTTGGCTCTGTGCTAAACTCTAGGGATATGACAAAAGGCAAAAGACAGTCCCTGCTGTCAAGGAGTTTACAGTCTAATGGAAAAGATAGTATGAAAACAATTATGTACAAACAAGATATATATGACAAACTAGATATAATCAACAAAGAGAAGGCACTAGCATTAAGGGGTATCTGGAAGGACTTCTAACAGAAGGTGAGATTTTATCTGGGGCTTGGGGGAACCCGAAGAATCTAGAATGTATAAATAAAGGAGGATGTTCCAGGATTGGTATAAGAAACAACTATTACTAATCAATAACTATGCCTTTTCAAAGATGAAACTGGCTACTTTGGAAAGAGGTAAGTAGACTCCTAAAATCATATAATAAGACATTGATGTCTTGACTCATGTGTGAATTGGATTTGTTTTCATTAGTCTTCTTCAAAAATGAAGGACAGAAAATGAATAAACATTGCAGAAGGTATTCATGTTTCAAGTAGGGATGGAACTAGATCAGAAGTATGAAACTCAGCATGCCCCTGGAAAACTCTTGTTTGATGCCCAACCAAATTAAAATACAATTAGAAAATTTTTTTTAATCTATTAAAATACACTAAAACATAGATGATGTTAATTTGTGATTTTCTAAGTCAATGTACAGATGGCAGTGATCCATTTCTATTTTGAGTTTGATACTACTGAAGATGATCTCAGAGGTTCTTTCCAAGTCCAAGATTTTCTGATATTATGCCAATAACATATAGCTGTAACTTTTTTGTTAGTGAGGAAGAAGGATTTGGAAAAGGGCTATATGTGTCAAAGTGAACTCATTAATTCCCAACCTGAAACCTATCTCTTCCCCTAATTTCTTCATTGTTGTTAATGAAACCACTATCTGCCCTACCACTTAGGTTTATAACTTAAGTTGTCTTTCAATTTTCCCCATTCCTTCACTCCATACGTCCAATTAATTGTGAATTGTGAATCCAATCAATTTGTCTCTATTCTACTTAGCACAATGTCTGGCACATAGTAGGTGCTTACTATGTGCTTATTCCTTGACTATTCTACTTCCGCAATCTTACTCCCACATGGCCACCCTTACTGCAACCACGCTACTTTAGGCTTCCATTTTTTTCTGACTTAGTCTATTTTAAAAGCCTTTAAATATTCCACTTATATTCAGTCTACTCCTTTTCTAATTCATTCTATAATGTCTCTGTAATCTCACAAATGCACTATTATCATGCTCCTTTACTCAGAAATGTCTGTGACTCTTTGCCTAAACCCCTGTTACTTGATTTCAAGGTTATCCACAGTCTGACTTCAACCACTTCCAGAACTTACTGTACCTCAGACCTGATATAGCTTGTGTTCTAAAATAGAACTGAACTACTATTTACCTCACATTTTCATCCTATCCTCTCATATTTCCATGCTTTTGATCATAGTATTTGCCATGTTTGGAATGAAATCATCCATTAGAATGTAAGGCATGAAATGTCTTGTTTTGTTTGGTTGGTGTTGTTTTGTTTTGTTTTGTTTTGTGTTGTGTTGTTTTTGTAGCTCCAGTGATAACCTCTGTGTTTGATACATAATATAGACTTAAAAATGCTTTTTAATTCACTCATTCATTGAAATCTTCCTCTTTCTTCAAGAACCAAATCAGAAGCCAGCTGCTTCATAAATCTTTCCCTGATCCTCCCCTTCACCTGGAGGTGAAAAAGATCCATCCAGTCAAAGTTCTCAGCCTAGTTTTCCTTTACCCTATCACACTCTGCCTTTTACCATGGTTATTCAAACTTATAATGTGTCCCATTACATTAAGCTCTCCTTGAGGTTTGTGGGCAAGAATTGTGTTATTTTTCATCTTCTTTCACCAGAGCCTAAGATAATACCTTGCATATAGCAAATAATAAATGAACACTTATTGAATTGATTTGTTGTTGAAGAGAGTCATTCACACAGAGGCCATTCGAAGCTGTGCAAGATATCAGCTTTAGAGAATATGCATCACAGAGAATACTTAGTCTTCCCCCTTCAGCACTTGTAGAAAAGAGCAGAGCATGTTCCAAGATTCATGTATATTTCTGACCTATAGGAAGTAGAACAGAAGAACCACAAAACTATTCTGATTAAGAGATCATTCATTTGATATCATCCAAAAAAAAAAGACATATAAAATATGGTCTAGGTTCTCCAGATACTTATAATTATGTTAAAGATGTAAGACATATATAGCTATAAGTAATTGTCTGATAATTCAATAACAATGATTATGTATCACAATGAATTGCACAGAAAATTATGTTCTAGGCCTTTGTGTGGAGACAGGAACTGAGTTGAACCTAGAACAACAGGTTGGAATTGGAATTGAACAGGAGGAGGTGGAGCAAGGAGGAAGGGCATCTCAGGGCCTGGGTGTGATCAAATTATGAACAAAGGTTTCTCTTCTAGGGAACAGTATGTCTTGCCCCCAGAGACAGAGAAACTAATATTCAGAATTTAAAGTGAATCCTAGCGGGAGATAAAGTTATCTAGGATTGTTGGGAGTTTTGAATAACAATTCAGACTTTATCAGAAACACAATACAGAGTCTTTGAACTGCAAAGTGACATGATTCAATTAATGTTCTAGGAACAGTAGTTTGATGACATTATGTAGAATTGAAGGGGTCAGAGATTAGATCTAAATAGGCAAATTAAGAGATTTTTGTAGCAATCCAAGCATGAGGTGACATGTAACAGTTTGGCTACTGTAGGACCAGAGGTAGCAAGCAACAGAGGAAGAATTTAAACCCATACCCTCTGACCCTTAATTCAGTGTTCTATCTTCTGCCCACATCTGGTTTGCTGTTTACAGGTGTCATCCTTTCACCTTGATATAAACTTGAAATTAGTAAAATCTGTCCTAACTAAATATTGATTCTCCCAAAGGGCCCAGTGATCTGCCCACAAAAGACACATAAATATTTATTAAATCCAACTCAATTGGTAAGACAACAACATCCTTTTATTCTCAAAGATATACATACGGTAGTGGGGAAAAAAAGTGTATGTGTGTGTGTGTGTGTGTGTGTGTGTGTGTGTGTGTGTGTGTGTGTGTAAATATTGGAAAATATTTTCCAAAGTGAGATAAACAGATGACAGGATGTTTGTGACTTTATCAGCTATAAATTGGCAGATTCTAAGAGAAGACAGGTGGTTCAGAAATCATTCAACATCACCTAGGAAGCTACTCAATGCCAATCCAGTCTAAAACACACATCAAAAAAAAAAAAATCCCCTCTATCATATATATAACAAATTGCCATACAGCTTGAAGACTTCCAGTGAGAGGAATCCTACTATTTCAGGCAGTCTATTTAACTTTTGGACAGCTCTAATTCTTAGGAAATGATTCCTTATGTATGATACTGTCTCTTTAAAGTGCTGCCCTTCATCTGGAGCTGTTTGTGACTGAGTAAAGTCAACTCAGAGTTCTAAGACTTACAGTCACTGTGACTCAGAATTCTGAGACAAGCGATTGATCAGTTCATTCTGAATGTGAGAAGCTGTGGTGTTTTGGAGCAATAAGAACGCCAGAATTATTTTATGATTATGGGACAAATGTGACATATTTGATTATAGACAGGACATGAGATTTTAGTTACTAGCCATACTCTGAAGTTGGGGGTCATAACCCAGAGTCTATACCCAGAAATATGAGAGAGGGAAGCCAAGCAGTGAAAGGACAGATTTCAAAACTGCATAGACTTAAGCTTGAAACAATAGATACTACAGTTGCTATTGAAGCATAAGTCCATCTGGGAAGAAAAACAGCTTGGAAGCAGAGAATTTTTTGTTTTTCAAATTGCCGAGCATATAAATTCGTTTGGCGGGGACACAATGCCTAGAGTATGTTACTCAAAGCACAGCACGGATCTGCTCAGGGTAGCAGTGCAAATATCTGTTAAACAAAGAAGTTATATTTATCTAGGAATTTTTACTGATAGTTCCTGATATAGAATGAGAACAACAAAATTCACAGTTTGAAAGTTTTGAGTTACCTAAGAGCATACGGGGTTTTGCCCTCTCATGTGCCTTGGTGGCAGATTTCTATGTGTGCCCACTCTCCTTCCAGATACTTAGTACATTGATAGGAAAGTATGAGCCAGATTTGTTTATATGCAAGTTGTGATATATTTGTTATTCACTCACTTGCTTTAATATGTAATTGTATGTTATATTATTCTATTTGTCTTATTGTTAAACATGCAGTTTAACTGTGTTGTGTCTAAGTTGTGTCTAAGATCTAGAAATGTCTTTATTTTGAGTGACTGGATTTGTTTGATGTCTTTGGTAAACATCAGTGGGGGCTCAAAACCTCATGTGTGAAACAGGAAGAATATATTCCCCCTCAAGAGATTTGCCCTGAGAGAATCTAAGAAATATTGAAATAATAAACTTGTGGTAATTCTTCTTCTCTGGGAACCTAGCCCTCCTAATGGACAAATTGGTTAGAGTAAGTCAACCTAAAAATTGAGTAGATATCTACATGATCAAGTGAGAAGCATGAGTTTCTACAGTCTAGGTCAAGGGTGGGGAACCTCTAGGTCCTCAAGTGCAGCCCTTTGACTGAATCCAAACTTCACAGAACGTGATCTAGGTGGTCACCATACATACCTATTAAACTTACCTCAACCTAAATTAACTTCTTTGCAACTTTTACCCATGACTCCTGGGTCTGTACTCTGAGGCTACTAGATAAGTCTAATCACTCTTCCATGTAATGACCCTTCAGATACTTGGGCACAACTAGGAAATTCTACACAAATCTCCTCCCCTCAAAGATAAACATATCCATTTCCTCAATGGATACTTATGTGGCCAGGACTCAGGGCTTTCCCAGCCTAGTCTCCCTCCTCTGGGAAATATTCACCATATCAATATCCTTTCCAAATCATGGCACTCAGAAATGATAAGACTCCAGATGTGGTCTCAGCATAGCAGAATACAGAGGAAAATATTATTACTTCTTAACCCTGGAAACAAAGCAAGATCACTTCATGTTAACTTTTCTGGTTGCCTTATAATACTTGACTTATTTCTACATCATTGAGCCCTTTCTACAAAGATCAGAGATCCTTAGATAATTTGTTTAATAAATGAAAGTGAAATAACCCTAATAGAAATTACTCACAAACTGATTTGGACTCCTTAGATATCATTTGGCAGTATAAGTTCAAAAAAAAAAACCATATCCTAGTACAATGGTGTCAAACTCAAATAGAAACAGATCCTTACTGGCCACATATTAACTTAGACAGTCACAAATTAACATTATCTACATTTTTTATATTTTTAAAATTTATTTTGTTAAACATTTCTCAATTATATTTTAATCTGGTTCAGGCCTCACTTAGGCAAGTTTGATACCTCTGCCTTGGTGGGCTTGAACTAAATCTGTTAGATGGAGTCAGGGGTGCAATTGAGGCCAAAAATAGACTATTTCTCTAAACCATGCCCACCTATGAAACTGCCTTATTAGCATTTTTTTTTCTGACTCTTGGAGTTAAACAGTTCAGATGTTGTATTCAATGATATGGGCCATGTATATATGACCAAAAAAAAAAAAAACCAAACAAACAAGAAATTGTTTTCATATTTCAAAATGAAAAACTTCATTTGCAGTGATCTAGCTTTGCATAATCACAACCAAACAACCTGTGTATCTGCTTTTCTCTCATGATTTGATTAATTTTTTCCTTAAAAATATGTTTTTCACCTTTTTTGTTTTTCTCTAAAGTTCTAAATTCTCTCCCTCCCTTTTGCCACTCCCCCACCTACTGAAAAAGCAAGCAAAACTATATCAATTATACATGTGGAAATCATTCAAAACATATTTCCATATTAGCAATATCACAAAAAAAGCAAGAAAAAAAAGAAAAGAAAATTATGCTTCAATTTGTACTCAGAGTTCATCAGTTCTCTCTCTGGAGGTAGATAGCGTCTTTTCATCGTGAGTCTTTTGGAATTGTCTTGGATCATTGTATTGATCAATGCAGCCAAATCTTTCACAGTTGATCATCATTATAACATTGCTATTACTGCACACAATGATTTTCACATACCACTCTGCATCAGTTCCTATAGGTCTTGTCAGTTTTTTTTCTTTCTGAAGCCACCTCTCTCATCATTTCTTCCAGCACAATAGTGCTGCATCCCAATCATATGCCACAACTTGTTTAGCCATTCCCCAAGTAATGAACATTCCCTTAATTTCTAATTCTTTACCACCACAAAAAAAGCTGCTATAAACATTTTTGCACATATAGGTCCTTTTCCTTTTTCTTTCATCTCTTCAGGGTATAAACCTAGAAGTGGTATTGCTGGGTCACAGATCATGGATAGCTTTATAGTCTCTTGGGCATAGTTCTAAATTGTTATCCAGAATGATTAGATTAGATAGTTTATTAGTGTACCTTTTTCCTCAACCTCTCCAACATTTGCCATTTCTGATACATGTGAGGTGGTACCCTAGAGTTGTTTTAATTTGCATTTCTCTAATCAATGGTGATTTAAAGCATTTTTTAATTTGACTATAGAGAGCTTTTATTTTTCCTTCTGCAAGTTACCTGTTCATATTCTTTGACCATTTGTCAATTGGGAATTGGCTCTTATTTTTTATAAATTTGATTCAATTCCCTCTATATTTAAGAAATAGGACCTTTATCAGAGAAATTTGCTGTAAAATTTATGATATTACTTCATTGTCTATGGTACATTTTAGCAAAATGTAGTTTCCCTGATTGTCTCTTTTAATTAGGTCTATTTTTGCTTTTCCTTTGTCTGAGATCATGATTATTATCCCTGCTTCTTTTCATCAGCTGAAGCCTAATAGATTTTACTCCAGTCCTTTATTTTACTTCTGTGTGTGTCTTTCTGTTTTAAGTGTGTCTTTTGTAAACAACTTGTATAGTTGGATTGTGGTTTCTAATCCATACTGCTTTCTGCTTCCATTTTATGAGTGAGTTCATCCCATTCACAATTATGATTATTAACTGGGTATTTCCTGCTGCCATCCTATTTTCTTTTGTTTATCCTTCTCTCTCTTTTTATCCTGTCCCTCCTCAATAGTCTGTTTTGCTTCTGATCATTGCCTTTCTTAAACCACTCTCTCTTTTATCATACCCCATCCCATATATCTTATTCCCTTCTATTCCTATTTCCCTATTAATTCAGATTTCTATACCCAACTGAGTGTGTGTGTGTGTGTGTGTGTGTGTATGTGTGTGTGTGTGTATTCTTCCCTCTTTGAATCAATTCCAATGAGAGTGAGGTTCAAGCATTGCCTGAAACCTCCCTTTATTTTCCTTTCCATTATAAAAGCTCTTCTTTGCATGCCTCTTTGATGTGGGAACATTTTCCCATCCTATTTCTCCCTTCCACTTCTCCCAATACATCCCTCTTTTTCACGTTTTCATTTTTTTCTTTTTTCTTTTTTTTTGTATTGAGCTGGTATGAAAATAATTTACTTATACTCATGTCCTCTGTCTCTGTAGACTCCTTTTTATCAAGAATGATAAAGTCCTCTATTTCTATTGAAATTTCTATTCTATTTCTATTGAAAGTCCTCTATTTCATTAAATATTCATTTTTCTCCTAAAAGATTATACTCAGTTTTGTTGGAGAGGTTATTCTTGGTTGTAATCTTAGATCCTTTGCTTTCTAGAATATCATATTTTGAGCCCTACAATCCTTTAATGTAGAAACTGCCAAATGTTGTGTTATTCTGACTGTAGCTCCATGATATTTGGATGGTTTCTTTCTGGCTACTTGCAATATTTTCTCCTTGACCTGGGAGCTCTGGAATTTGGCTACAATATTCCTGAGAGTTTTCATTTGGGTATCTCCTTTAGGAGGTGTTCTGTGTATTCTTTCAATTTCTATTTTACCATCTGAATCTAAGATATCAAAACCATTTTTCTTGATAATTTCTTGAAATATGATGTCTGGGATCTTTTTTTTTATCATGACTTTTAGGTAGTTCAATAATTTCCAAATGATCTCTCCTAGATCTATTATTCCAGGTCAGTTGTTTTTCCAATAAGATATTTCACAATTTTTCTATTGTATTTCATTTTTAACTTTGTTTGTTTTATTGTTTCCTGATGCCTCATATAGTCATTACTTTCTACTTGTCCAATTTTAATCTTTAAGGAATTCTTTTCTTCAGTGAATTTTTGTGCCTCTTTTACCATTAGGCCACTTTCGTTTTTTAAGGTGTTATTTTATTCAATAATTTTCGTGTGTCTCTTTTACCAAGCTGTTAATTCTCTTTTAATATTTTTCTTGCATCACTCTCATTTATTTTCCTCATTTTTTCCTCTACCATTTTTATGTCTTTAACTCTTCTAGGAATTCTTGTTGGGCATGGGTCCAATTAGCATTTTTCTCTGAGGCTTTGGTTGTAGGTATTTTCACATTTTTTTTCTTCTGAGTTTGTGTCTTGATCTACTTTGTCAATGTAGTAGGTTTTTTATGATCAAGTTCATTGTTTTTGGGGGGTTTTTTGGTTTTTTTTCTGCTAGCTTATATCTTGACTTTTAACTTTATGTTAATCTTGAGCTCTACTCACCTGGTGGTGGGGAGTCATGGTCCCAAGCTTCAAGCTTTTTTGTGCTACTATTTTTAGAGCCAGTTCTGGGGGTCTGCAAGGTTTTGGTGCATCCATGATTCTGGAAGAGGTATAGTCCCTGTTCCCCTGGTATGACTTCTGCTCTTTACCCAGAAAGGGCCCCTGTTGTTCTTGCAACCACAAGCTCTAGTGCTCCTCTTGGCCCTAGAACTGCGAACATGTCTCTTGCTTTCCTGCATTCAAAAGTGCTAGTGCCCCTCTCTGTCTTGGAAATGGGACAAGGGTCCTTGATCCCTTGTGACCGACCAGAAGTGTTCTTCTGCACCCTGGAACTGCAAACCAGAATTGCCTATGGGCAACAGAGTTGTCATTCAGCATGAGCTGCACCCACTGTCAGCAAAAAGTCACCTGTGATCTCTCTCTGACTAATTGTCTAACACCTCCTGAAGCTATTCCTGGTGTGGCTCCTGCCTCCAAGGCCTGATGCTCATGTTGCCACCGCATGTGTATGTATATCTATACAGACCTCCACCCAAGTGTCACAGACCTCTCCCAACAACCTCGTAAGTTACCTTAAGCTTGAAACATGTCTCATCCAGATCTTTTGTTGGCTCTGCTGCTCCAAAATTTGATTTAATGAATTAAAGTTGTTTGGAGGGGAATGTTGGGAGAGTTTAGCTGGGTTGCTTCTTGTCCTCTGGCATCTCAGCTCTGCCACCCTGATTTATTTTTAACTGGATTAACCACTGGTTTTGAAAATGTCTTAGAAAATAACTGAAGTCTCTTTCCCATGTAACCATTCATTCACCCAAGGAAACTTGCTGTCTGTGAGTGTATTTATAATTTATGTAGTGCAACACAATTTTAAAAAGAAGACTGGAACCAATGTTCAGAAACATTGTTTCATTGACTGAAATATCCAACTAACTCCAATTCAGATGGTCCAATGAAAGCCCTTAGCAGAAAATCAGGGACTAATTTAACAAGGATTTGATCTGTTATTTATTGCTTCTGCTTTTAGTGATACAACTCAAAAACAATAACCAATAAACAAATGTTTATTAAGCATTTACTATGTGCCTGGCTACAAAGATTTGTTGAGTCCCTACTATGTGTAAATTAGTGTGTTTAGTGATAAGGAAAGAAAAAATGACACTGCCCTTGAAGAGTTTCCATTTTACTGAGAGGATAGGACATGTCTGTATATAAGTAATTTTTTTTAAATGAGTAAGAATAGACCAAGACAACCAAGAAATACTTTCCATAGGAGGTATGTCTGGTATGACCTTTCAATATTTTGTGAAAACCAAATTTTGGATGATACATTGAGTCCTTAAATGGAAGACAACTTGCCCAATGTAATGTAAGTAAGCAATAACAGAACTGAAACTAGAATCCCTATCTTCTGATTTCCTGCACTCTTTTATGTAGCCCACGTATACCTATATCTGAGTTAGGCTTTGTTAGGATAGGGAAGAACCCTGGAGATAGATAGATAGATAGATAGATAGATAGATAGATAGATAGATAGATAGATAGATACAAACATACATAGATATGTATATATCTATATATGTATAGATAGATAGATATAGATAGATAGATATCCAGTCTTTAGAATTCTATTTTCAATCTGCTCCATTTCATTAGAAACTTCACTGTCTTCATGTTCCCCTACTTTAAATAAGGATGGTTATGTCTAGATTATGATAAAAAGAAAGGAATTGATGGTTTGATCAGTTTCCATTTACTAAGTATTCTATTACTGATTGATTCCTATGATTCTCTTAAAAAAGGCAACCCTCAATTTTTGAAAATGAGAAACAATATTCTTTTGATGATTAGATCCGATTTAAATCTGGCTGTTAGATTTTTATCTGCCAAGCATTTTGCTTAAGAGGAATTAAAAGTCTGAAGCCCCTAAAAATTCTGAAATATGGAAATGAAAGAGCCAGGTGATATGCCTCTAATCATGACATGATTATAACAAACACAATTCAAAAATAAGCTGAATAATCTAGTAGGAAATGCTTCATCCTGGGGAGCTTCTGAGTCAGCAACTGGGCCTTGAACTTAATTCTCAGTTTAATGGGCCTCCAAAGTAATTGAATAAACAATTGAGTGATGCAGGAGTCCTGAAGATCCTGGAGAATTAAGTTGAGAGGTGCAGTTTTGCATAACCAGAGGACAGGGTGGAGGAGAGAGAGTGAGTTAAGAAGGAAGGTGAAGGGATTAATATTCAGCTTTATTTTTATTGCAAACATCGACAAGAAGATAATGAATTCTGGGCCTGGCTCCTGAGATACAGGTTACCTCCATCCAGGCAAAGGATCTATGAATAATTAATAATCCACTTGAAAGTTCACAACCTCCATCTTCTCCCCAAGGTAATCATCAGAGAGATACCAGCCAGCTAATAGGAGGGGAGCCTAGTACAGCTCATGCAAATGAAGCCACCACAGCCTGCAGGTGTTCTTACCAAGTCTGACTAAGGAGGCAGCTTGCTCTATACACCTCGGAATGAACATTTACCCCCTTACACTTTCAACCACATCAGCCACAACTCTTTACTTATTTCAAGGTTCACAAAGGCACTAGGTTCAGGGCAAGGTGGCATGGTGAAAATTATCATTAATGCTGATGTGCAAAAGATCATTAGGATCACAGGACCCAGAAGTAGAAGGGATCATTTTTTACTCTCATGAAATCATTTTCAGGAGGTTTCCTGGCAGTAGGATCAGGTAAGTAACGGTGGCATAACTGATTTCTACCTTCAGGGGAAATGAGTAAACTAGTAGCTCCATTGAACTTGCTCAAACTCAATCTTGGGAGTATCAGATTCCTAAAAAATCAAGAAAGTTCTCTCTTATTAGAGTTCTAGGAGACCATACACAAAGAAAGGAAAAGAAAAGGGCCAAACTCTTCAACCCATGGTGGGGAACCTGTGGCCTCGAGGCCACATGTGGCCCTCTAGGTGCTCAAGTGCAGCCCTTTGACTGAATCCAACCTTCACAGAACAAATTTCTTTAATTAAAGGGTTTGTTCTGTAAAACTTGGACTTAATCAAAAAACTGCACCCAAGGACCACATGTGGCCTTGAAGCTTCACCCCTAGTTCAGCTCCTCTGCCATGAGTCGTGGTACTGGTAGAATCTGGGAAAGCAAGTGAAAGTAAAGAAGAAAAGTAAAAGGAAAGAGAAGTCAAGAAACAATTACTTGGAAGATACCAATCATCACATTGTCATTGTATCTACTATGTTTCAAATTGTTGCATAAGGCATGAGAATAAAAAAATAAAAATGAAACTCTGTATCTGGGTGGAAATTACCTTCCATTGCGGAAACTAACAAAAAAAAAAACCAAGTATATACAAAATTAAAGAGAGGAACTGGACCTCGTTGGTATAGAAAACTTCTGGATATAAGGAAAAGACTTCTAAGAAACAGATAAGTGCCTTTCTGTAAGTTATAGACTAAAAACATTGCCTTGGCCTTACAGCACTGAGAGATTAAGTGACTTGTCTAGGGTCAGACAGCCATCAGTGTGAGAAGTGAGACTTGCCTTGCCCCAGTGTCTGGTCCTTCTTGTTCTAGAAAAGAACCATATAAAAACTCACCAGGCTTTATTGATTTTGGCATCTCATTCCACCAGGTATCCCAGCACTTACCCTGACTTAACCTCACATTAGGTTATTCCCCTCAATATTGAGGTCATTCCCCTCAATAAAGCTTACTTGCTTCACTCTACTAGCTCTTGTATCATTCCATGTTAAATCTTGGATTGCCATCCTCACTGGAGATGTGAAACCTCATCTTACAATTTCATTAAAATAGAGAAAAATGAAGTAATTTGCCTCAGGTCATACAAGTAATAAATAGCGGAGATAAGATTCAAACCCAGGTCTTTTGACACCAAATCCAGTGATCTCTATGTATACCAATTATACTGTAAGAGGACCATCTTAGTTGCTTGAGAAGTATGTGTTGCCCATGTAGATTATATAACTGTCCCCATCAGTTTATTTGAATATGGTTTGTGGGGAGAGATAATGGATATCTCTGGAATCTCACCCACCCCTCTATGAGAGACTTTTCTTTTTTAGCTTTCTAGGAACGCTTCTCAGAGAAGAAGTACTGGAATAGAATTATATTCCTCTGTCTCCTTAAATTTGTTAGTCTAGGGGAAATATCTTTTTTCTTAGATATTAGCTACTTTCCTTATCACTATCCCTTAAAGAGGAAGGGATACAGCTTATATTGAAGACTCGCCCTCCTTCCCCACCAAATGTTTGTTACACAAAAGACCATCATAAATAGTGAACAATGAATAATCCCATTTATCTAAATAGATAGCAAACAGAAATCAGAGAAGTATATTATAATCTGAATTAGTACTAAAACATAAAAATAGAAAATAATTGGGAGCTGGCAATGAAATTTCTGATTTCTAATGGTATTTTCCAATTCTGATAAGTTATGAGTCTGTGATTGTGGTTATTCATGTGCAACCTAGCTACTGCTGCTACTGCTGTCTACTACTACCACCACCACTCCTACCAGCTAAAACTTATAGAGTGCTTTAACAATTGCAAAGCACTGCATATAAATTATCTCATTTTTGCTCTTCCCTTTGCCCTGGGGACTTTTTATTAAGTAGTCAGTGGCATCAGTTCACAAACATCTCATCGCAAATGCTCTTTAATTGAGGATGAGTACTTTTATTCACTAGACACTTTTGGTTGGGTTTTAATTTATTCCATTAACATAATTGAGCCTTTAGTGGCTCATTAGATGCTTCCCCATTCTTGGGGAGCTAGATACTGCTGATGTTCTAATCACTCCACAAAGAGGACCTTAATTTTCTAGATTCCTCCATTCATCCAGGTAATTAATAATCTCTATTAAATTCAATTCATCAACAAATATTTATTAATTGCCTGCTATTTGCCAGGTTCTTTGTTAGATACTGAAGATAGCTGTTCAATAAAACAATCTATTTGTATTTAACAGTTATTCTGCAAGAGGCACTGATCTGTGGCAGCTTGGCAGTACAGTGGATAGAGTGCTAGACTTGAAATCAGGAAGACCAGAGTTTAAATCCAGCCTTAAACCTATGTGAAGTCTAGCCATGTGACCCTAGGCAAATGACCTAAATCTCTTTTTAATCTCAGTTTCCTCAACTGTAAAATGGGGATAGTAGTAGCATCTAGTTTATAGGGTTATTGTGAGGATCAAATGAGATATTTGTAAAGTACATAGCACAATAGCAAAGAAGTAACATAGTAGGTGACTAATAAATGCTTCTAAAAGTTCCCTTCTCTTCTCCCTTCACCCCACTACACACACCAATGTTGCACATAATGAGAACAGGTTTTAGCCCTCAAAGAACTTAGAATCCAATGGGTGGTGGTGGAGGGTACAACCCCAAAATAAGCATAACATTTGCAAATTCACTGCTGTGGAAAGAAAAGACTTCTTTTCTGCAACATCTCTTAATGGACTATTTGTCTATGAGGGTCTAGGTGGGTCAAAGTTCAAGACAATTCATTCCAAAGTATCAATTACAATAAGAATCAGGCAACAGGGTAAATAAATTAATTTTTAAACCCTTGAAAAGGGAGGAAAAATGAGTCAAGTCCACATATAAAATAAGTAACAATGGCTTAAAATGGAATATAGAAGACATAGACTGTGGGATTGCCAATGATGGCCACTTTGCACTCCCCATATCCTGTCAGCCTGATGTTATATTCATGCCAAACACAGGCTCACATCTTGCCTTTTCTCCAGTGCCTTCATAATCTAGTGTATCTGACAATGCTTTTAAGAATTTATTTCATGATTTTTTACTGGGTAAATTTTATGTAGAATT
The DNA here is from genome assembly GCF_900497805.2 of Vombatus ursinus. Classification (NCBI taxonomy): domain Eukaryota; kingdom Metazoa; phylum Chordata; class Mammalia; order Diprotodontia; family Vombatidae; genus Vombatus; species Vombatus ursinus. Next base: position 15,196,628 of record NW_020954723.1, read on the forward strand.
TGCAAGAAATTCCAGAGGTTTGTTTCTTGGACAGAAATTTTCATAGCCATTGGCAAATCCATTATTGTTTGGCTTATCTAGAATGGAGAGGAAAATGTCTTTATCCTTTTTATTTTTCCCATAACTGTTCTTTTTATCTTCCTGTTCTGTTATCTAATATACATATCTAACATTTCATTGTACTCTACAAGATCTTTTACCATTAACTTCATCATGGAACTAAATTTTTAAAAATTTAGTTAATAATTGATGCCTTTTGTTTTTTGTATAAAATTCATTTCTAAACATATGATTCCCTCCTCCCCTAGCCAATGACTCTTCCAAATATTAAAGTAAATGCTTCTCTGAATTCTTTATACTTGCTATTCCTTACAGCTTAATAATATCCCATTATATTTTTGTACCAAAACTTGTTTAATTATTTTGCTAATAATTGATATTTACTTTATATCTACTTCTTTGCTGCCACAAAAAAAAAAAAATGTACATCATTAAGCATTTTAGACTACATAAGGCCATTCTTTCTGACTTTTGCCTCCTTGGGGCAGATGCTGAGAATTAGGATCTCTGGGTGAAAGAGTATGAAAATTTTTATCATTTACTAAATATAATTTCAAATTGTTTTCCAAAATGAGTGAACAGGGGCAGCTAGGTGGCGAAGTAGATACAGCTCCGGCCTTGGAGTCAAGAGAACCTGAGTTCAAATCCAGCCTCAGACACATAATACTTACTAGCTTTGTGACCCTGGGCAAGTCACTTAACCCTGATTGCCCATCCAAAAAAAAAAAAAGGCAAAATGAGTGAACCAATTCACAATTCTACTAAGTCCACATTAGTGAGTCTATATTTCTTTAGCCCCTAAAATTGGTTATTTATATCTTCTGTCATCCTTGCAAATTTGCTGAGTATGAGATGAAGCAGCAGAGTCATTTCGATTTGCATTTCTTTTCTTAGAGTGATTTGTGATATGACTGTTAATAGTTCATAATTCTTTTTGAGTCATATCCTTCAACCATTTGTACTTTGAGAAGTAGCTCTTTGTCTTTTATATTTGTTTTTGTTGTGTATGTATCTTGGATGTCAAACTCAACAGAAATATTTAGCACAAAGACTTTTTCTAAATCAGCAGTTTCCTTTCTTATCCAAACTGTATTAATTTTATTCAGACAAAACCTTCTCAATTTCATGTAATTAAAATCATATACTTTATCTTTTGTGAATGTCTCTATTCTTTCTTGGTGAAGATTTCTCTTCCACCTCTAGCTGTGAAGGATACTTCAATTTCCCTTCAATTTATTCATTAATTTGTATCTGTTTGCTTGCTTGTTTGTTTGTTTGTCTGTTTCAGGGTATGACCATTTATACTTAAGTAGGCCATCCATTTGAAAAGTGTTATGATACATAGTGTAAAATGGTGGTATAAATCTATTTTTGAGGAGAGGAGATTTGTACTACTTTCTAGTTTCCCCAGCAATTCTTCTTTTAAAAAAAAAGAGTCCTTCCCAAAGTTGTGTATATTCTCAAAGATTTTGTCAAACATGGGCACTTGAGTTCAGTTGCTCCTTAATCTTAATCTTGTTTGTCAGTCTTTGTACTACTTCTGTTGAGTTTAATATCCAAGACACCTATTATTGACATTCATTATTCTCAAGGAGTTTAGTCACAAATTACAGAAGAAATATAGAATGATAGAATGGAAAGATCATGTGAGAGTTTTTTGAGGATGAGGTAGACATGGGCATGTTTGAAGGCAGTAGGGAAGGCATTGGTAGATAGAGAGAGAGAGAAGATAAGTGAGAGAGTGAGGATGATGAAGCAATTTGTTGGAGGAGATGAGATAGAATGAGGTCACTTGCACAAGTAAAGGTGTTTGTCTTGGTAATGAGTAAGGCCAACTCTTCATGTGAGACAAAGGGCGCAGGATAATAGCAAAAAGTGTCTGAGTGATATGAGATGAGGAAGATGGGTGAATAAGGAGCTCACAGTGAATGGCCTCAGTATTTTCAGTAAAGTATGAGATAGGTAATTTGCAGCCTAGCCTAGAAAGTGGGGAGGTCACCAACGTGCCAGCTGAACTCTTGAATGAGAGAAATCCTCCAGGAGAAAATACCACCATAGAAAGCAAATGAGTAAAAATCTGCCAAAAGTCTTACTACACTGAAGCAGGCTTGCTGTTCACCCTGGGCTAAAAGGATGTGGACCAGCTGAGGCTCAGCTAAGAAGTGGAAGGGAAAAAGCAACTGACTCTAGTCTGCATGCCTGAAGGTACCATAAAGGTTGAGGCTGGAAGGACGCATACTGTGTAACTAGAAAAAAGTGTTTAAGTCTGTATTTTCACCTGCAATGATGAGAGTGCCTTTGGGAGTAATATAAGAATAGATAGCTGAGAAACTGTTCCAGGGATAGTGGTGCTGGTTTCAAATAGAGACAACAGCATTGTAGCACTAACCAAGAACAGGCAAGTTTTCCTCTGGGGATCCTTCTGAGATGATAATGAAGATATTGGCCTCCTGAAGCCCATGAAGAAAAGTATTGTCCCTGTACAGGTTCAGCTTGAGATCAGCAATGGCCACCTAGTGATGCTGACAGTAGATGACAACCTGTATACTGTAGGCTTTGGGGAACAGAGCCATTTGGGTTGGGTGCCTGAGTTCTTTGCCAAACATGGGAATCAGAAAGGGCTTGAGTAGCTGCTGATACCCCCATATGTGCTCCTGAAATCCAAAGGCCAGTGGGGTTCTTTCCTATTTTAGAATGTCATCTGTGGGGCCTATTTCACCTTCATAAGGGCCATGTTTTGACTTTGACTTCTCCAGCTACTACCAGCTTGGTATTCAAAGCATGAAGCCTTGCTTTGTCCCACCCTACCCCTAATCTGACCACATTCAAGATCTCTGTCATGTCCTAGATGGTCTTCTCTGTGGGGCAGCATCACACAGTGTGTTTGGATAAGGTTGACTACCAACAACTGGGACTTGGGGTAGGAGCCAGGGAGAAGAGCAATCTTACAGTCATTCTAAAGCTGCATGTCATCTCATCATTGCCTGCACTTACTTGGTTGGCTGTGGGGCAGCCAAGGAAGGCTGAGTATTTGGCAGGGGAATGGGGCACCAACTTCAAGATAAGCATGGGAGAGGATTACAATGTCTGGAGCCCAGTGGTGATGTAGGGCAAACAGCCAGAGAATCAGATGGTTCTGTCAGTGTCTAGTGGGGGGCAACACACAGTCTTATTGGTCAGAAACAGGAGTTGATGAAACCCCTAATGAAACTGTTTTCTGTTCCTCCTCTGCCCTCCATTGGAAAGCTGTGACTCCTTCAGGTGTCAGCAGAAAAACTACATCTATAAACCTCTATCTGGCCTCTCCAGCAGCAGAAATTGAATCTTCACTCCTTTGCAGAACATCAGGATGAAGAGATTGCACTGAAACATACAAGGAATGAATAAATGGACAGTTCCCACCCCAGAGGTGCTGCTCTATAGTCTGTCTGATGCTCTTCCTCTTCAGGTCTCCTTATCCTGGCCACCTTCTGACTCTGGATTAATGTCCACCAGAAAAATGTGGCTGGAGCCTCTGAAGGTCCTCTCTCACTCTGCCTCTCCTCCCAAACCACCAACCAAAAGTCAAATATTTCTCCTCTGGGATGTCCAGTTCACATTATGTAAAGCTAATAGAACATCCATTGAATAATTGGATTTATTTTCCCACTTCTCACCTTCTTCAACCCTCTCATCTTCAACCCTCTGATCCTGGATCCACAACTCTACCTCACTATTCCCTTCTCCACCTGTCTAGGGCTTTCAGTTAAGGGCAATGTTTACCTACCAGAAAGGAATTGAGCATGGTTACTCCCCAGAACCTCAATCAGGCATCTCAGCCCAGGTTCCCCAGGAAGAGGCCTGGGCAGGACAGGTCAAAGAAGACATTAGTAGGGTAAATGGCAGGGCTCAGAATGTGGACCAAACTACTCCCCTCCAGCTCATAGCTTCGTCCAGGACAGTGAGTGTCTAGGACACGGAGGCAAGGCAAGGAAAACGCAGTTTACAAAGAAAAGGGGATAATCAGCAGTTCCTACTACTTAACACAGTCTAACTAACCCTCAATGCATCATCATCCCCAACAGACTAGTCTGATGTCATGCCTGCCTCTGACCTCTTGCAGTCAAATTGCAAATACCCTGAAATGCAATCATGTCCCCACCCCTTCTCCTGGGAGGGAGAACTACCTTTTTATAAACTAATTTATGACAATATGAAAATGGGAGGGATATGTAGGTAGAAAAGGGGTGGAGGGTCCCTGAAGGAGAAGACCATCAATTTGTACAGTAGCTCAGAAAATAGTTTTGAATCATTTTTAAGTATTTTGGTCAGAGACATTAAGATCTTTTAACACTTTGAATAAATTTTGTGGTGGCTTTTAAAAAAAATAAAATATGAGGCATCATTCTCAGCTGCAAAGGTGGAGTAAAAGGGGAGGCATGGGAGGTTTGAAAAGCAGTGAAAAGTTTTGAAAGATCCTCTGTGGAGAGTAAGATAGTGTACTGATAAAAGAGATGCAGAAGGATTGCCTAGCATTAGCAAGGGCGCAATTAAAGTTGTGCATCATTTTTTTAGTGAAACCAATCAGAACTATTCCTTGATTATCCTTTGTTCAGCAGCATGTGTGCAGAAGTGAAGGTGATGGTTGATGCAAGTGATCCAAGGCTTAGACTTGGCAAGGCATTATCAGCAATATAATAAGGTCAGGGACTCAAGTGAAGAGGATAATGTAGAACTGGACTGGTTAACCAAGTGGTCAAGATGAAGGGGAAAAGAAAAATTGATTATTGCAGAGTTGGTGGCCTGAAAGAGAATTGAGGGTTCAAGGAATTGGAGGTCACAATGTGGATGAAGAGTAAAGTTTGGAAAGGGAAGGCAGAGAGAGAAGTAGAAAGCCAAAAGATTATGGTCAGATAAAGTGATTTTGTAATTCTAGATTATGGAGGTGAAACATTTGTGAGTGATGGCAAAATTAAGAGTATCACCATCTTTATGAATGGCCGAGGTGGAGGGGAGGACTAGGTCACAGGGAGTAAACAGATTGAAGAACTAAGTGATTAAGATGCTTCAAGGAGAGCCTATATGTATTATGAAGTCTTCTTAGGATGAGGACACAAGTTAAAGAGGAGAGAAAAGTTGTGAGAATTCATTAAGAAAGTAAGGGAAATTACCTAGAAGTCTATAGTCAACAGCTACCAGGACTTTAATTGGTTGGTAGATATGGAATTCATGAACCTCAAAAGGAGTAGAGGTTACAGAGTGATGGAGGAAGGAAGACAACTTAGAAGTGGCAATGGGGAGCAAAGAATATTCCATCTCTCCCACATCTACCAGGGAGTTGAAGGGAATGACCAAAAGTACAGTCAGTACTAGAAAAGAGTGGCCAGGGAAGCTATATTATTAAAAGGCAGGTCTTGGTGGTTGCTAAAAGGCAAAAATAGTAGGAGAGGAAGAATTTAGAATAAAGAGAGGTTTATTGCCTATAGAACAGTTAATCCAGAGGGCACAGTGAAAGGGGTGAGGTGGAAGGGATGATTAGCTCTTGGTTAGGACTTTGGGATTGAAGGATTGTGAAGGATGGGAAGAAGAAATCAGGTGATGAGGAATGGGATGATGAGCTGCAAGGGTTTAGAATCACTGGGATTTGGGGGATATGACTGGCTAGGGGTATTTTACCCCAATGTTAATCATTAAGTGTAAGACACCACCTCTCTTTCCAGAGGAGGCTGGGTATCAGGCAAGAGACAAGCACAGTGCAAAATGGAAGGGAAACTCTGTATCACTTCTCTTCCTTCTGAAGGCTGGAGATTAGGCAGGACAAGACAAAGCAGTAAATGGAAGCAGAAACTGCACAGTGAGAGATAGAAGCCCCACTCCCTACCAACTATCTTCTTCTTTGCTCAAAGAGAGTGAAGGACTGACTTTGGTTTATTTTCTTTGATTCACTGTGACTATAGTATCTCACCCTGCTATTCAAAAAATAAAAAGTTCTTTCTTATTGAAATTGTGAGATTTAACTATAACCTGCCTTAGAATTTTAAGCATGAAGTTAATGTCTAGTGAAAATCCTTGGATTTGATCAATAAGTACTTTCTTGTCTATATTCAAAACATTTGAGTTAATTTCTTTTATTATTTCTATCAATAGAATCATTCAGTTTTTTTGTTGTTGTTTATGAAATTGTTGGGGACCTGTGAGTCTCAAGTTTAGCTGTGTGACACAACAAGGAATCCAACCTTTCTGTGTCTCAGTTTCCTCATCCATACAATGAGAAAATTGTACTTGGTCACCTCTTAAAGTCTCTTTGAGTTTTAAAAATATAATGTTGTAATCCCATTACCTCTTTCCCTCTATCTTTGTAGTCACTAGCTTGTCCTGTAAAAAAATTGTGTTCCGATAAAATTGTTGAATTGAATTCTCTTCTTCCAAATTTTCTTCCATTTCTGTGTTTTTGTGCTCTAAGTCCATCATTCTTTCTTTCAAAGCCTTTACTTCTTTTGGGTAGATTCTCCATTGCATTTTTTTCATTTTCTGGCATGTGGGGAGTGGGTGGGTGTGGGTATGTGTGTGTGTGTGGGTATGTGTGTGTGTGTGGGTATGTAGGTCTGTGGGTGGCTATGCGTTTAAATACTGCATTGACAGATTTAATTTACAGCCTAACTTTACTCCAATACCACCTTTTAAAAGTTTTATTTCTCCTTAAACCAGGATAAGGTGTCTTCTACCTAGGTGGCACAATGGATAGAACACTGGTCCTGGAGTTAGGAAAATCTGAGTTCAAATCTAGCCTCAGATTTTTACTAGCTGCATGACACTGGGCAAGTCACTTAACCCTGTTTGCTCAGTTTCCTCATTTGTATGGGAGAAATGATTATTAATAACCAATATCTTAGGGAGATTCAGAAATTTCCCTTTCTTCCAATTTCCTGATTTTAAAAAGTTCAGTCCCTTGAAGGACATTACTGATAATGAAATTGAATTAACTCAGACCTCATCAATCTTACTAGAAATTTAATCCACAGTGTTCTACCCAAACTTGGATAGAGACAGATTCTTTATCTTAAATAACCCAAAGTTGTGGGTGGTCTGAATATAGAGATACTTTCCACATGATGTCACTTTCAGTCCCTCCCTCAACACCTAACTCTTCTAAGAGTATATAAACTATGAGACCACTGCCATGATTATCTTTAGTCTAAGAGAGAGGGCCAAATGACCACATTATTAAATTACACCAAAAGTATCTCAAACCTTTTTAATTGTCACATATAAAATGAGCTGGAGGAAGAAAAAAGCATCTTCACCAAGAAAAACTCCAAAGGGGGTCACAAAAAGTTGGACACAACTGAAAATGACTGAACAACAACAGTTTTCTACAAAATTCTCCTTTTTGGTTGAACACTATTATAGTTCCTGTAGATGTGGACCTGAACATGGGACCTACTGAATTTTTTTTATCTGTTTCTGAACACACTGCAAAATAGTTTTGTTAGTTTACAGCATGTCCCTCCATGATACTACTTTGACAGCAAGCTCCATTTTCTCCTATTTCCTTTCCTTTTTACAAGTAATATCTTTGCTGCTTGAGTCACCACATTCTTTTTCAGTTACTCTCCTCTTTTTTTTTCCTCTTAAGTCTAGCCTGGTCTTCTCATTTTTATGTAAGAAAATACACATGGTACTCAAATATAAATGAAACATATCTTTCCTTCCACTCAACTAAGTTTTTTTTTATTCTGATTCTTCAAAAATGGAAATTCAATTGTGTTTCTGAGTGTGTGTATGTGTGTATGTGTGTGTAAAGTGGTTATTATGGCAACTCACTGCTCTAGAAGCTACAGAGAAAGAAAAAAATCACAGTCTCTACCCCCCCAAGGAACTTAAATTTTACTCCAAGAAACAGAGCATATACTCAGGTAAGTAAAGAAAAAGAGAGTTAAAATCAAGTGCTCTAGTCTAAAACACTTCATAGAGGAGGCTAATACCTTCATTGTGGAGATTAACACTTCTCCAGGAATCAGAGTTAAAGAAAGTTAAAGAATTTAATCATCTGACATGAGTAGGGCATGCAATAGAGGAATGAGGCAGGTCCTACATGAGTATACAGAGATAAGAAAAAAATTAATTGAGACTGAAGAACAACTAGGAGTACTGTATTGTTGCAATGTGGAATATGTGAAGGGGAATCTTGGGAAATATGCCTGGAAGGATAGGCCAAAGTCATATTGTGGCTTAGGTGCAAAACTGAGGAGTTCATATTTTCGTCTTATATGTAATAGGGAGATACTGGAGGATTTTGATCAAAGGAGTGAGCTGAAAACTAAGAGAATCATTTTGGTGGCAAAATGAATTAGGAAAGGCAGACGCTAACGTCAAAGACACCACTTGGCTGATGAAATAACCTAGGGAAAAAGTGATGGCATAAAAATAGAGGACTATGCATGATAAGTCAAGCGAAAAATGGATGAGACAAAAGAAAAAGAGAAAAGAGATCATTGTGGACTGGAATGATCAGGGAAGATTTCCTAGAAAATGTGGACATATGGGGCAATGTAACACTCTCCAGTGTAGCCTAACCAGATTAAAATGTAATTGAGAGACGTTTAATAAAATAAATAAAAATACAATAGAACATAAATAATGTTAATATGTGATTTTTGAAGTCAACATATAGCCTGCAGAGATCCTTATATACTGTTTAGTTGCCCCCATGTCTATTAGAATTTTACCCCACTGCATTAAAGAATATGTAGATTTTGTTAGGCAGAAAGGAGCATAAGCAGAGGAGACAACTTCTAGTTCTATCTTCTTTTTTTCTAACTCTTCTTCCAAAGAACATTCTGAGCATGAAATGAGATTCTGATCACCCAAGGCAAGGTCACCAAAAGTGTAGAATAATGGGACTATCAATAGTCAGGGTTAATGAGGAGAAGATATTTAGGGAGAGGGAGAGGTCACATTGAAAATTCCCTAAATTAGGACAGCATTTATTTTGTAAGGGTTGATTTGTCATTTCTACCTTGCCCATAGGAAGGAGTTCATTTTAACATTTTGCCTACAAATTATTGGACTGATAAAAAAAACACATTTTTCTAGAGGGTCCTTTTGGATTTAGAGAGAAGAATCATGTCTTCCAATTTTCCAAGGATCTTCCTTTAATGATTTAAGTGTTTGGAGTACCCTTCTTGCTGAATTAAATCAGTGGGGAGAACAGGAGGGAACTAAGTGTTTCCCTTTTTTTATGGTCTTCTTTTGATTTAGTGTCAACTAGAATTTTATAAGAAAAGTTATAGATTAGACTACTGGGATGTGGTGAATAGAGCGCTGGTCTAGGAGTTAGAAGGCCTGGGTTTCAGTCCAGAATCTGTTCTTCAGGGGAAACAGTTGTAATTGCATAGGACTGTAATAAAGGAAGTACTTATAGATTACAAACCACTATATAAATTGGAGTTATTATTAGCTCTAATTTAAATAGCCAAGTTGTTTAACAGTGAGCTCTGCTTCTTTACCTGAGGCAGCCTGATTTTTTCCCTTTGCATCTATTTTTTTCCTTTTTGTAATGAAGACTTTTCCATTCATATATTCACAAAAGCTTAACACATGGGAAGGCTCAAAAAAATATCTACTACCCCACAGGAATACACAAAGTACAGGTCACGGGAAATGTTATTGTTTCTCAAAATTCTAGTGGCATTTAATCTTATTGATACAAAATGAATTCTTGGTAAAAGTGAGTGATTATCTCTAGAGGGAGGGGAGCAGTGGTAGGGAAATTGAATAGCGTCATTAATGAGGTTATCTTTAGCCTTATCACTGTTTCTGCGGGGGGGGGGGGGGGGCACTATCTTTTGCCATGCAATACCACAAAAGCCCCATAGTAAGTGGGAGGAAGAATGGGGTAGGTGGACAGCATACAATGAGAGCAGAGACTATCAAAGTTCTAGCTACTGTCCAAGGAACCCTAATAACTTACTTAAGATCTATCATATGAACAAGGGCATTTCAAAGGTATTGGAAACAATGGATGGTAAGTGGGTTATGTGGATGTGAGGTACAAAACTTTGTAGGCTGCTGGAAAGGGGAATATAGAAAATACTCACTGGAAATCCATATAAAAACATGTCACTGGATGGTAACAACAACAGTAATAATAATAATAAGTACTCATATACTGCTTTATGTTTGCAAAACACATATATGTTATATAATTTATTCTTTATTTAGAGGTTAGACTCTGGAGAGTGGTTCAGGTGTGAAAGAATTCACTTAGGCTCCTTTTTTAGCCATTGGGAGCTTTATTAATGTGAAAACACATGGATCTTTACTGTAGCAACATGGCTGAGTAAAGGTACTGGTATTTGGGGGAACTAGGCTTATATAGACAGAAAGCTATTTACTCTGTAGATGTTCAGGATGATGATGGCATTTTAGGGCTTTATGGTGATTAAAGATTAAAGATAGGACAAAGGGGACACAGGTTACATATTAAGAACAGGATAAGAAGGATTGGGGGGACAATGGCAAAGAGAAACAAAAGTAATTCTTTTGGTACAAGTTAAGGAGAAGATAAGGGCAAAAGAACTTTAGGATGCTCTCAAGTTATAGGATGAGCTACAGAATAACCCCCCCCAGGAAGGGTCTCACAAGGTAATGGAAAAGTATCTCTTAATATATTTCTTAACATCTAGGGTACCATTTATATTCACATCACTAACACTAACCATATGAGGTGTTACTATTATTGTCATCATTTCATGGATAAGAAAACAGGCCGAAAGAACTTAAGTGACTTGCCCAAAATCACACTACTAGTTAGTATCTGAGGTGGAATTTGAACTTGTCTTCCTAATTTTAAGTCTAACATTCTTCTAAATGTATCACTAAGTTACTTAGTACAATACTCATTACATTAAAGCAAAGCAAGTAAAAAATTCTCATTGATTTTCCACTCATGATCAGAATCCCAGTGATATGATTCCATGTTGGGTCTAATCTGATGTTCCCTTTTTCCATCTTTCTCATACACAATGAATGTCATTTATTAATTATAATAATAATACAAAACACTTTGTTTCAAAAATGGCTGTACTTTTGCCAGTACTTTATTGTAAAATATAAAATAAAATGAAAACATGAGGAAAGATCAATGGACAGTTTTGAGAAGTCATTTATTTTGTGACTGTAGGAGCCCAGGAAGACAAGAAAGCATGCTTTGTTTTATCACTCATAATAGATTACATTGAATTAGATAAAACTATAAAACAAATAAAATAATGTTAACTATGAAGTACATCCTAATATCATTGAACTGCCTGTTGACTTGTACCTGCTCCTTTCAAGAATCCATTATTTTATTCACAAGTGTTCCCTTTGCTGTTACAGATCTCAGCCTCTTTATGACTTATCTAGTCTGTAGATGGCTTTTGAGAGTATAGCAAAAAATATATATCAGTATGTGACTGTTTGTGTTTCATGGACTCTTTTGGTAATCTGGTAAAGCCTATGGACCCTTTTTCAGAATAATATTTTTAAATGCATAAAATAAAATATATGGAGTTATAAAGGAAACCAATTATGTTAAAATACAATTATCAAAAAATTTAAAAAAGAAATGTTCATGACCCCCATGTTAATAACGTCTTCTCTAAATGAATTAAGAATTGAAATGCTGCAAACATAAGTAGTCTATTTTCCATATGATAGACTTGGCTCCGTTATCAAGCTCTTTCCAGCTTGGTAGGATTTTTCAATGTTTCTACTTCACCGACATAGCTTTGAAGAAACCAAGATCACTTCCCAGTCAGAATGAAGCATCCCATGATGACTCATCAGAGCAGGATTTTAGTAGAGTACCAGCTCATTGCTAAAAGGATTTGAGTTAATGATTACCTGAGAGACATATACATTGTTTGAAAATGGATTTTTCACCTTTAAGGTTAAAACATATAAAGCATAGAGCACATGAAATTTGAGCTTTGGTCAGTTAGCAGATATAAATTGTTTACATATGCATGCCAGGTACTGTATGGAGTGTGGGGGAACCCTAACAGATAGAATCCTGGATTACTGTCCATATGTAAATACTTGCCACTGTCTACAGAAATCATCCAGATCACATTCCACTACCAGTCCCTGGAGGCACATTTCAATGTCAATAAGCCTGTGCTTCTATTCTAAACATGAGATAATACCATGAAATTTAGCACTGGCCCAAGGATCTATAGTCCAAATGACATAAGATTCAAGAATACAAGATCATTTAAAAAGATGAAATAACTGTCTATAAGATTTTTTGTAATAATACACAAGAAGTCATCATAATTCACAGTCTCAGTTTCTCATATTTGTTATACTTGTGTTATTCAGACTGCATTTTTCATTGTCACTTGACGATGAGTAGAAGTAAATGAGCCATATTTGAGGTTTTATCTATTCTCATAGATTTCTAGAGTATATTCCTTTAAAATGGGAGAAGAGTGGTATGACAAATAGATAGTCAGCCTTGAGGTTCAGAAGACTAGAATACCACCTCTGACACATACAAGCTGTGTGACTATAGTGGGTATATGTGACTCAAGTCCTAGCACCCTGAAAAATTCTCTAAGACCATAATTTACAGATGTTGCCAATCTGTATCTTTTGAGGGCATTATCATACTACAAGTTTCCTTCACCAATGAAATCATGGGTTAAGACTCTTCTTCCTCCAAAATAAATAAATAAATAAAATGGTGATGTTTTATAATATATAAGTAGACCTTTTGAGTAAAGAAAGAAAGCACAATTATTTTTCCCTAATACAAATTCAAGTTTTGAATTATATTTGCCAGATACATTGGACATTGATTGTGGCAGCTCTGAGCAGTAATCAGCCTAGCTTCAGTTCCTTAATCTGTTATCAAGTGTTTTGAGAGGTTCCCAAAGGAACAATGGAATGGGAAGCCAGAGGAAAATATATGCTGTGGAGAAGTAAGGCTAAGAAGAATATGGAAGAGAATGTACGATGAATTAGAGGAGTGGAGGGGAGAGATGATTATGGGATTAGTTAGAGGAGTGGTGGGGCAGAGATTTTCACCTTATCAGACAGCAACAGGGGAGCAGAATCTGGGATTTTACACAGGATAGGAGAAAACACAGTTAAATTCATTGGGGCTCACATTGTCAGGGGTCCTATGATGACTGAGTATGGT
>NW_020954723.1:15209865-15267886 GCF_900497805.2 Vombatus ursinus
TCATTGGGGCTCACATTGTCAGGGGTCCTATGATGACTGAGTATGGTGTCAATCAAGAGTAATGTTATCTTCTCCTATAGCTATAGGTCATTCCAAACACAGGGTAACTTGCAATCTAAGGGATGGGTAGAATCAACAGAGAATTCTGTGTAATATAATCGTCATTAAAAGTCCCCGAGGTAAACTGAAGTCATACATAGTGCCACAGCCTCATACCAAGATGGTGAAGACCAAGTCCTACTCAGAAGATATCTTGCAATCAGGGGAAGAACTCAACTATCATACCTTTCATTCTCTGTGACTCAGGATCAAACTCTGTGACTCAGAATCTAATCCTTCCAGTGCTTCTGGTTCCCTGAGGCCTGAGAGACTTATCAAATTTTAAGATCCCTAATGGGGCAGATGACAACAGTGATAGTTGGGTACCTGGAGGTTAGACTGATTTACATTTGGTTCTGACTCCATAGACTCATTCCAAGATGGCAGAGGATGAGGCACATGCAGATTAGTTCCAAGTCTCTGAGTATTAGGATCCTTCTTATCCCCTGTGCCTCTCTTTTTATCCTAGAATCCTTCCAGCTTCTTTTGCCAGCCTCATATCTCACTTCACATCTCTCTCTCTGTCTTTGCCCCAAGGCCTTCTCCAATACTTTAGAGGTCATTGTCATGATTAGACTCAGCCCCCACCCCCCACATTCACATACACTTTTTAATGTGATCCATCTCCCATTGACAAATCTTGCTTCCTGACCACTAGACTCTCAGAAGCTCTACATTTACTTTTTACTCCCTACTGTGTAACAGTGTCCCATCACCCAATACCACCACCTACCAAGAGAATATACATTAAGGGAGAAACCTGAACAGCCTAATTACCTTCTTTCCTCAACAGACTTCTGTCTAACCACTGATCCTCATACTGGACTCAATATTCAATGGTTATCACACCCTTTATCCTCTCTCAATCCCAATGATTATGTATCCTTGACTGCTCATATAAAACTTCTGTTTCCCCTCCCCAGCTCCCTACTCCCTTAATTCTATCTCCCTTGACACCACCCTGGCAATGTCACACTTCAGATATGTCTGCCCTTCTACTGTACTCTCTGGAATTCCTGATCCATAATTAACAAATTTCCTTTCATCATTAGCCTTTTCCTTTCTAATACATTTTGTCTTCTGGCCTTCACTGAGATTTGGCTTCCTCTTGACCACACAGCATCCTTTCTAGTACTAGCTACTTTTTTTTTCATATCCTCTGATATACTCTGATCAAGGTGGGCAAATCAGAAAATTCCTTTCTCCCCATTGCCACTTCCTGATGCTCCCTATATTCAGTATACTCATCACTCAGGGACTTCTATTCCTTTGAGATTTGTGTCATCTAAATTATCATACACATCAGATCCTGCTGCCATTACCTATTGATTGCAAGACATTCTCCTTCTTTCCTCAATGGGTTTAGTGCCTACTTCACTATTCTGCCCACAAATGAGAGAATTTCTACATACATATTCTCAACCCCACAGCTATTTAAACTTCTCAGTAACTCGATCTACTCAGACATCATGACCTCTTCCTCTGCACTACCTCAGCTGCACGCAGAGATGGTGATAACTTTAACATTGTCATTACCCACAAGTATTCCAGTTGTATGTTTGTGAACTCTGAAATGCATTTATCTGAGCATACTCTCTTCTCATTCCATCTTTCCCTATGCCTTATGACACTTACCTATATTATTTATCCTCACTGTGACCTCCAATCCCTCCACTACTTACTCTTTACCCAGGCCTTCCCATTGCATTGGCTACACTTTTCTCCCTTTCCTATCTCAATCACTTGATGAATCACTCCCATCTATCTATCCTCTACATTCAAATCCCTTGCCCCCTTGTATTTTCACTGATCATGTATTATTAAACCTCAGCCTTGAATTATTACTGCTATATACCTTGTTTACTCCTATTCATGTGCTGTTCAAAGGAACTAAAGAAAATCATGAAACTCTACTGACTTTGTCCACTATACATTAATGTTAATTAAACAGAACTGGGCCCTCATTGTGGCAAGCCAATTCTTTTACCTGTCCCTACTTGATTCATTTCCCCACTTACCACAGTGACCGTTCCACACTTTTTAATCCTTCCTTATAATTCCCATGGCATCCCTGCCCCTCCTTTTCAGTTGAGAACCTCATCTCATGTGAGAGAGGGGGTGGAAGAGAGAGAGAGAGAGAGATCAGATTTTTCAATTATTTTATCTGTATTGTTTTTAAAGACTTTTCCCCCTTGCATAACAATTTCAAAAACAATTGAAATCATGGAACTATAAATCTCATTCATAAATTAACAATGGAAATTTTTAACATAAATATGTATTCCAATTACCAAGTACTAAGGCTCCCATGCAATGGATGAACATTATTAAACAAATGTAATTCAGGGACAAGTCTAATAGGCATGTATATTAAGAGAAAATTGACTAGAAAAAGTTTGTATCTTAAACACCATCCAGTAGCCTAGCTGCAGTAGTGTTTAACCAAGTTCTGTTGCTGTAAAGAATATAGTTCCTGAGGGTATCTAGGTGGCACAGTAGCTAGAGCTCTGGCCTTGGAGTCAGGAGGACATGAGTTCAAATCCAGCTTTACACCCTTGACACTTACTAGTTGTGTGCCCCTGGGCAAGTCATTTAATTCGATTGCCTCACCAAAAAGAAAAGAAAAAGTGAGTTCAGGGAGGGCACCTTAAAAAAGAGAGAGAGAACATAGTTCCTACAAAGGTATGGATGAAAGGGTAAGAGTACTTTCTTAAATATTGACTGAATATCACCATGTATACATAAATTTTGAAAAACACTAAGAAATAAGAAGAACTAAAATAAACTTCCTCTTTATTGTTGCTGTTGTTTTGGAAGTAGTTTCTAAGAATAGAACATATAGTTTGAAGTCTTTAATCATATAACGACTCTGCAAGATGCCTAGTCTTTCTGTCTTCTTCAGATATCAGATGAGCATTTGGCACTTGCTTGGGAAGTTTGGGGGCAATTAACGTCTATATGGCTAGATACACAGTGTGCTGGTAAAGTTTAATAATTGGATCACCCAAAATAATTAAGCAGGACACACATTTAGATTAATCTGTAGTATTAACATTTTCTCTATCACTTTCTTGAGTTTGATATAGCAATCATATATTAGTTGCCTACTATGTGCCAGGAACTGTGCTAACTTTTAGGAATTCAAAAACAAAAAGAAACAATCCCAGCCCTCAAGAATCTTCTATTTTATCCATGTTATTATTATCTCAATTCACTATTTGTTTTTAAGATGCCTGACAAAGATAGTTATAGAAAGAAAATTTACTCAAATCAGTATATTTAAAAAAAATTTTTAAAAGGACAAATGATCGCACAGTGAGATAAGGCTTTTTCTCTCCTATTTACCAATGGAAATCATTAATTTCTGGTCTGGTGGTACTGAATTTACATTATAATATATGATTTGTTTAAAATTAGTGCTAATCTTTTTATTTTAGGATCTACTTTCTATTTTTCCATATTACTTACTTTATGTGATTTTTAAAGGGTTTGCTAGATTCTTAAGGGTTATTTTTTAATAATGTCCAAGGAGGGAGGAGAACAACATTTTCTATGGGAATAAATCTCTGAAATTGTGAAGTTAGTGGGAAAATATGAATTCTATAGACACAATTTTGATTTATGTACTTTTCCAGGAACAGATCTGTTGGATAGAATGAGATATATTCATTTATCTTAGAGGTTTTTTTTTTCTTTTTAAACAATCGTACAAAACACCACAATGAGGAGTTATTATCTGAGGATTTTTTGCCTGCTGTGAATTACCTAAGTGTCTTGAATAATGTAATTATGCAACTGTCTAAAGGTTTCTGTATCATTAGATCGGAGAGAAATAGGAAAAAGAAGATTTATTTCATGAACTGCAAATGATTCATCAAAAGAACAAAGAACTGGAGCTCTAAAGAACGAATTTTTGCTTTTCTAAGAATCTTAGATTGTGTCTGAGAATGACAGGTTATGTTGATGTATTCTCTCCAAACTTTCTTCTACTGGCATGAAACTACTCTATACCACACCAGTGTTAAGGTTTCTTTATCCACTCACTGAACAACAAATTCTGTACCCACCACCAGTTTCCTTAAGAATTGTCAAATGGTGGGATCATCAGAAGCTTGATTCCTTCCAGAGTCTCACAATCACTTCACTTCATTAATCAAGTTACTTTGATTATCTGATCATATATATTATAAAATTGGTTTGGGTTTCCCACAGCCTCTCCCCAAAGTTACCTCCCCCACTTAAACAAGTGCTTGATTATCTTCAATTATTCATCCTCCTGCTAATCTCAGAAAATCAAGAATGTGCTGTGTATGTATAAGAATAATTAAAGTTGATAGACTCTCATTAACTAGTTGGTTTTAGTCTTACCCTCCTCTTCTGCCCATAATGGTTCATGTCTCCATTGTGATAGGAATTAGTTTCTTATTTTAGCTTATCTGTGTGAGCACTGCAGCGAAGGAAATATTACAAAGCCCACGGATTAATTCAGCCATTGAATATAACAAACATGTATTAAATGCTTACTATTATGAAGGAGGCACTGTGTTAAGTGTTTGGGATTAAAAAAAATGAAAATGACAAAGTCCTTGCCTTCAAGTAACTTGTAACTGGATATATGAAATACTTCATTTGTATAAAAAATGTAAGATATAATGTATAATATCATCTAAGTAAAGGAGAATCAGATCGAACACCCTAGGAAAATCTGATGAGGGAAGAGATTACTTTCAGGTGAGTAGATCAGGAAAAAGCTTTATGGAAGAGCTCAAACTTAGAGAGGAAAAGGGAGAATTGTTCCTTCTGTCTTCATGCTGCTTTGCTGATTCATCCTCCCAGGACTTTCTCTACCATCATAAAAATCTCTTCACCCAGGAAATTCATTATACCACTGGATTACTTTTCAGTTTGGAAATAACCTTCCACCCGTGAGGCCTCCCCTTCTAATTGGCTAATTCCTTCCAGAGCCTCAAACTGAATTAAGGAAGAAGCCCAGGTCAATGGTGTCTGTACTCCTCTCCAGGATGTACTGTTGACTCATCTCCACCGGACTCCCTTTCTTTTTTCAAGCATTTATTAAGCACTTACTACATGCCATGAACTGTGCTGTGCACTTCTGGTTACTATGCCCTGTCAATGGGTGCCTTCATCTCCATCCACTCTTTTCAACTGTCTTTTATGTTTTGTCTTCTTACATTAGAATGTAAAGTCTTTACTTCATGTAAGACTTAACTTGTCAAGAAAGAACTGTCACATAGACAAGTGATTGCTTTCCTTAAAAAGAAATCTGAAAGCAATACATGGAAATTACAAATAACCAAAAATTGACATGTATATTAATATAGGCATATACTCATGCTATATGAAATATATACAAATATGTCAGAATACTGAAATCATAATATTTTAGACTTGGACAAGACTTTTTAGGTCTTCTAATGAAATGTTCTCATTTTGGAAATGAGGGAATTGAACTTAATAAACTTTTTAAAAGTCCATATCTTGTCATTGGCAAGGCTAGAATGAGAATTTAGATTTTCTGATTCCCAATTCAATAATCTTCCTATATCAAAGGGCTTCTGTCAAATCTATTATTTGCATTTTGAGAAGATTTTACAAAAAAAATCTGCCTGATTCTTGGATTTCTATCTCTTCTTGAAAAATTCTCCTGACATTTAACTCTCATACATGTTCATGGAGCACCATCCTGGCTGTAAGCATGTTCAATTTTGTTCCTTTGTTTGGCTTTTAAATCCTTCACAACCTAGCCCCAACATACCTTTCCAACCTTATCATGACCTACTCCTCCTCATGTACTCTAAAGTTTGTCTAAATCAGGTTTCTTGCTGTCTCCACAAGCAATTCTCTATGCCTTTTTCTTTCCCCAATGCCTAAAATAAACTCCCTCCTCACTTTCACCTTCAAGACTTCGAGAGAAGTAATTATTTTTCTCGTGTATTTAATAGCTAATTATTGAATTAGGAACAAGGTTTTTCCTCTTTTCTAATTCCTCATCCAGAAACCAACCTGTGTGGAAAATCTTGTGCAAAGACTTATCCAGGTTAAGATCTAATCAAAGACATAAAAAAAAATTCTAAGTTAAGTGAATGAGTGGATTCCTGCTCATTGTGTTTACTCTGACAGGTTTGGGAAAATGTGGATTCTCTCATTTGTCAGACAGGTGATATGGAAATTAACAAGTCTCTTTGACCAAGACTTGGGTGATCCAAGTCACGTACCTCCAAGTCCTTCATTAAAATGAGCCCATATCTCATTATAATATTCATTCTCTCATTATTAACCAATCAGAGTTGATTGCCACCCTCAGGAATACCCACTCCTTCAATGGCATATAAACTGTAAGCCCACCACTATGAGAGGTCTTTGGCATTCAAGAGTGCCATTGACCTCTTTTATTAATAACATGCTAGCATTATTAATAAAATTATTAATTATCCAGAAATTATTTTTCCCAAACATTTTAAATGTTGCAACTTCAAGACTTAGCTCAAGCACTATTTTCCACAAGAGGCCTTCCTCAATTGTTCCAGCCACTGGTGTCTCCTCCTCAATTGTTTTGCATTTATTTTATATAAATTTAGTTTATTCTTTCATATGTACATGTTGTCTCCCCATGAAAATGTAAGCTCTTTAAGGACATGAACTATTTCAATGTTTTCCTTGTATCCCCAGTGCCTAGCACATAATAGGTATTTAACAAATATTTATTGCTTGATTAATTTAAGCCATAGATATACTGTAATGTTGGAATTGTGCTCACTGTTGATCTATATAGTGGATTTCATTAGATTAATACCTTCCTTTTCTAAGTGGCATCTTTTCACTCATTCTCCCTGCCCTAATTTCCCATATTTTCTACCTCCCAAGAAATCTTTATGAAGTACCATTATGCCTACTGCCTAAGACATTAGACCCTTGATCCAAATCCCAAGTGGCCTTGACAGAACACCTCTCTCCCTGCCCTTTTCCTGACACTGTCAATGAAGGCGGAAATTCTCCTCAGAAGAGTAGGGAAGAGAAGCAATCAATAGTGGCTTTATACGGGAGATGCCATTGTCAGAGAGGTCGCACTTAACCACTGCAGTGAACCACATGCCTCTGATTAAGACACCGGGCGCAAGTCTGATTGATTTGTCTATCCACAATGCATGCTAACCAGCCTCCAGTCCTCTCTTCACTGCTTTCATTCTCTGCACAGAAAAGAGAACACTTAAGGAGAAAAGTAGTGCTCAGATCTGCAGAGAGCTTTAAAAGAATTGCTGATGGATGATTATTTCCTAAGAATTCAGATTTTGGAATCAATTGTGGAGGGGGGAGTTGAAGGGTGGCAGTCTATAAGGGACCAGAGTTCATGGAATCAGTAAGTAAAAACAGAAAACCTCATTAGGTTGCCTCATCCAGGTAGATGAGGCCATGCTTCAAAAACACCAAAACATGTTAGGGATGGAAGAGATGTCTGGAAACCACTAATCCAACCTCCTATTCAATATAAGAAACATCTTTCTAGAATTTTTGAGCAAATGGTCACCCAACCTCTGCTTGAACACTCCCAGTGACAAGGAACTCACTAGTCAATGAGACAGCTTATTTCACTTTTGAACAGTTTAAATTATAATCTCTCAAGAGCAGATTCAATATTATTCAGTCTAGTTTAGGATAATCCAAGTGATGATGCTTTCCCTACTCCAGGGTGTTCTAACTCACTGTTTGATAAACTACAACACAAATCCTATCCAATAGGATCCCTTATGAATGGTATGGAGAGATGCGTCAATGTCCATGGTTAAAGGCTGACAGTATTATGGCCAGGGTTTACCACAAGTAGTTTTACTTCTGATAGTGTGTTAAGGCCCACTCTATATGAAATACATGTAAAAATTAACTTTGCTATAATATTGCTAGCATGTTTGCAATTTTCTTCCATTCAATACAATTCATAGCTGTCCTGTAACAAATGTTTATTGAGTGCTTGCTAAATGCAAGTTCCAAGGGGAAGGATTCCAAAAAGCCTACTCAGTAGGTGCTTACCTCTATTTCACCTCAGTTTTGGAGATGATGCAAGACAAAAAATAAATTACAAAAATCCAAGAAATAAGGCTGGAGCAGATGACATGAAAGGTGACTGCAATATTCTCATTGAGAAGTTAGAATTTAAGCATATAGAACTTCTGACCAGAATTAGTAAATGTGGATAGGATTAGTAAAGAGGTTACAAACTGGTAGAAATTTCTGAAGTTCATATTTAAGGCCACCCTAAAAAAGTGCAATATTGGGGCCATTGTCCCCAGAAAATGATCCTCTCTTCTCTGCTCATTAATGAAGTAAGCCTACATTAATGAGCTCAACTCACACTGGGTTTTCTTTGGAAGCTTCTTCATTATGTTATCACATTTTACATCTTTTTGTTGCACATACTGTCCTCACATGACAAATATTTGTTCTCCAATGAATGCATGCATTTAAACTCTGAGACCTTCACTATTCCAGGTGCTATTACATGGGTAACCATATTAGTCAGTGAGCTCTCCATCACTAGGTATATTTCTGAAGAGGCTGTATGACTTCTTAATGATCATGGATAATATTGAAATGAGCGTTGCATTAGGAAAGGGTATTAAACTAATTCATTTTTAAAATCTTTTTGAATTGGAGACATCCACTTTTTATGCCATTGACTTTCATTTTATGCTTTTCTACATTTTCTTAGCTAAGGAGGCTAAATGAGGCTGGGTCTAGCACTGATGCCTGTAACTTTCCTGGATACTTCCTAAAGCTCAGTTTATTCTTGTTTTCCACTGTCCTTCAAATAGCCCTATGGTGACTTTTAAACCTGTGTCAAGAGCTCATATTTATGGCTAATTATTGATGTAAAGGAAACAGTTTTGACACTTTACCCCCAGATTTAGTCAATCATGTGTTTTCCTTTTCTAAGAATGATAAAAAAAAAACCTTACCTGCAATCTACAACTTGTCACAACATTAACTAACTTCAGACACATGCCTTTGGAGCAGGCACAGTTAAAATATTAAATAGCAGTCTATATAATTATACCCTTGGGAATTGTCCCATATCTCAACCACCAGGTGGCAATTTCATCACATTACATGTCCCATTAGGTAGTCAATGGCCTAAATGGTATGCAAAGATGAATTTTCACACTCCCCCTCCACTTCCTCAGTTTTTGCAACCTGAATGAGGACTATGATTTTCTATGGCAAAGCTCCAGAGCATAGGAGAAGAGAGGCATATACTCCAATGCCTGGGACAGAGGACAACGTTTACTTTGTTTCTTTGGATTTTCCAAACTTGGTTGAATAGTCCCATTCAAGGAGGTTCCTAAATCTGTGCCTCAAGGGTACATAAAAGTAGTGCAGGCAAAAGAGGGCTGGCAAAGTGTAAGTGACACTGATATACTATATGATGTCCCCAATCACACTTGTATTGGTAGCAAAATGATTTATTGGGAAACATATCTAAGGAAAAGCTCTTTTTGAGTTCTTAGGAAAGTGGAGTCTAAGATTTCACTTTATAGAGAATTAGGGAGTAAGAAGCGACCTCAAATGCCACCTAGGCCAACCCCTATCTGATACAGAAATTGCTGCTATAAAAATCCTGACATGTGGTCAACCAACTTTAACATGAATACATTTGATGATGGGAAACTCACAACCTCACATCACAGCCCACTGGTTTGGAATAGTTCCATTAGATTTCTCTTTCTCTTATTGAGCTGACATATGCCTCTCTATAGCTTTCACCTTTTCATCTGAGTTTTGCCCTCTGAAGTTACACAAAATAAACCTAGAATTTCCATATGCCAATATTTGAAGATAGGTATAATTTCTTCTCCATCTCCTCTTCTCCCAAGTCTTCCCAGAAGTCATCCTCCTCTGGAATGAAATCCCCTCACAAGCTAGGCCATCATCTTCATGAGACATACTTCATTAAATCATAAATGACCTATTTAAATGTGGGGTCTAGAATTGTTGTCTCCCTCCAGGTAGAATGCAAGCTCCATGAAGGCAGGGATTATTTTTTTTCTATATATTCTCAGGTCCCAGTAAAGTGCCTTGAACATAGAGGACCTTACTAAATGTTTGTTGAAATGGAAAGTGAATACTATTCCATATGTGATTTGACCAGTGCAGATTACTGCAATACTATTATAGTACTATTTCAGTTTTAGATATTAGGCTTCTATTAATTAAGCCTAAGATTGTATTCATGAGATAGTTAGATGGCACAGTGGATAAAATGCTGGACTTGGCTGAGGAGAGTTCAAATCCTGCCTCAGATGTTTATTAATTTTGTTGTTGTTTGGTCATTCAGTCACAACTAACTCTTCATGATTCTATGTACCATAGCATGTCAATGCTGTCCATAGGGTTTCCTTGGCAAAAAATACTGAAGTGATCTATCATTTCCTTGGCCAATGAATTAAGGCAAACACAGGTCAAGTGACTGGGCCAGAGTCACACATCCAGGAAGTATCTGAGGCTGGATTTGGACTCAGGGCTTCCTGACTTCACAGAGGCAGCTTATAGATAGAGCACTGGACCTGGAGTCAGGAATATCTGAGTTCATTTCCAGCCTCAGACACATCCTAGATATATGAGCATGGGCTAGTTACTTATTTCTGATAGCATGACTGAAAAAAATCCACTGGATCCACTGGAGAAGGAAATGGCAAACCACTTTAGTGTCTTTGCTAACAAAGTTGAAGAGTTGGTCCATGGGGTCTCAAAGAGTCAGACACAACTGATCAACTGAACAACAATGACTTCCTGACTTTGGACATCCTGTTCAGGAACCACCTAGCTGCCTCCTCTAAGCTTTGTGCCTCTGGACAAACCACTTAGACTCTCTCAGCCTCAGTTTTCTCGTCTGTAAAATGGAGATAACAGCAGTCAACTTCACAGGATTGTTGTGAGAATCAAATGTGATCAAATAGGTAAAATGCTTTGCAAACCTTGAAGTTCTATATAAGTGCTAAGTATTATTATTTTGGGATTACTGGATTTGTAGGGGTACTCAATAACACATTTCACCTCTGTGGGAATCAGTGGTCTCTCTTTGATTTTTGTAGGGAAAACTACATCAGCAATACATTAAAAGGGGGTTGTTTGGGCACGTGAGAGCAGATATGAGGCCATGTAAGAGGTCCAGAGACTGGACAAGATTTGCAAGTGAGTTTGCGAACAGGCCCTTCCCTCTTTTGCCTTTCACTGGCTTTACTTTTTGGGTGTTATATGTGTGCTACCATTCATTTCAGGTACTGAACTAAAATGAAGAGATGTAGCAGGGGCACCAAAGTACTCTATCCAATATGCTACAAAGCAACAGTGGACTGAACTCATTTAGTGGCAGCATGGCCTGAGCCACTACCCTAGGATTTGGACTAGTATCATGGAAGAGATTAGACTGGAGTGACACCGAACTGGCAACTTGGGAAATTCTTACTGGAGAGTGAGATGAAGAATGTGAGGATTTTCTCTACTTCCCAAGCTTTGTCTGGGAGAAGTAGGGACCACATATGGGCCCACAGAACCTGCAGGTGATGAGTGGATTGGGAAGCATGGTACAGTGTAAAGAACCTGGGTATAGACTCAAAGGACTTGGGTTGGAATCCTGGCTCCTGTGTGACCTTGAGGAAATCATTTAACCTCTCTAAGCTTTAACTATAAAATGAGAGGGTTAGATTGGACAGCCTTTAAGGTCTCTTCTAGCTCTAAGTCAATGATACTGTGAATTTTTCCTCAGGCTCTCTAGGGGTATTAAGGATGTATGTCAGTAGGATCAATGGGAGATGAATGGGCTGAGTGACCTAGAATCCTAACAAATTTTCAGATTTGGGTAATGGATGGAACCTCATGGAATTTCTTCCATAATTTGAAATAGGATTTTATTATCATATTCCTTAGTGTTGCTGTTGTGTTGTTGTTGTGATCATTCAGTCAATTCAGTAATGTCTAAGTCTTTGTAACCCCATTTGGGTTTTTCTTGACAAAGATACTGGAATGGTTTGCCATTTCCTTCTCCAGCTTATTTTACAGATGAGGAAACTAAGGCAAATGGGTTTAAGTGACTTGCCTAGGGTCACATAGCTAGTGAGTGTCTGAGACTAGATTGGAACTCAAGTCTTCTTGACTTCTGACCTAGCACTCCATTGTGCCACTGAACTGCTTTCATCATATTCCTTAGATAAGTGCTGATTCAAGGCCAAAACCCACAATTCACAAGTAACTGCATTGTACTGGGTCCCCAGGAAGCAGTTTACGAATTTGCACATTTAATGACCTCTGGTGAGCAGTAGGAATATTGCAGCTTTTAGGCAGACTGTCAACTTGCCCCAGAGAGGCCTGAAAATGCGCGCTGGAGGTAGACACTAAGGAACCCAAATGACTGGTGGTTTAAGAATAGTGCCCCCCGATAGACAGATCACACTCCCATTAACAATTGACAACCTGTTCTCTTTAGTCTTAGCGCAAGACAGTTCTGCTACTGTTACTACTACAGGATTTACTGTATCTCCTGGGAAATCACCTAGTACATAAATACACACACACACACACACACACACATACATACAACCTGCACTAAATTTATCACAACTTTTTTTAGTAGACACATTACATCATTGACTCATATTGTGTTGGAAGGCAATGAAAATCCTCAAATCATATGAATTGTTAAGAGCTAAGACCTAACAGCTTCATCTTGAACTTGTTCAGCTGATTCTTTTCTTTTAAACTTAAGTACAAGACTTTACATTTATTCCTGTTATATTTCCACCCTATTATATTTGTCCTCCTTTTAGAGCCTGTTGGGATATTTCTGAATCCTGATTCTATCATCAGAGGTATTGTCTATCCCTCCCAGCTTTGTGTCATGTTTAAACTTGATAGGTACACTATGGTATGATCCAGCTTACTAATAAAAACTGTGAACAAGACCGGATCAAGGACATAGATGCTCAGGGGTATGGACACTTAAACTTGATCCCTACTCCCTATCTACTTTCATTCCAACTTTCTACTCTCTCTGACCTTTCCTCCTACTCCAGTCCTTAATGGTCTTCCCAATATAAGATTCTTTCTTTTCTAGGCCTTACACTTAATCCCCCACCAGGATCTTTTTCTTCTAGCATCCTTTTTTTTCTTGTAATCTCTCTTCTACCTGCTCTCTTTTCAAGGCCTTCAAAATCTACCCATTTATTATGGCCCAACTTAAGTCCAAACTACCTCAAAAAGTCTTCCTTGATGTCCTATCTATGTTGGTTTCTCCCACCTTGGATGTGCTGTAGAATTTAATTATTTTTGCCATGCTTTTTGGCACTTTTTTATACCACCACATATTGCTCTATATTTCTAGTGTGTTCTCTTAACTGTGGCACAATGGATAGAGCACGTAACCTAGAATCAGGAAGACATGATAACAGATCTGGCCTTATATACTTACTAGCTGTGTGATCCTGAGCAAGTCACTTAACCTTTGTCTGCCTCAGTTTTCTCATCTATAAAATGAGGATAATCATAGCATCTGTCTCCCAAGGTTGTTGTGAAGATAAAATAAGATAATATTTGTGAAGTGCTCTGTAAACCCTAAAATGCTGTATAAATGTTAGTAATCAGCAGCAGCATCTCCCCAGGAAGACTAGAAGTTCCATGAAGACATGGATTTAATCACATACTAATCTGATATAAATATATGCATGTGTGTTCTGTGTATCACTTACCATGAGGACATTGGTAGGATAGGATATTGGTAGGGTGATCATATTGTATAATCCTTACTTTATTATTATACTGATAGAATCACATTTAAATGAACATTGAGAATAACCTTCAAAGAGTAAGAAGGTTCCACAAGATTTGCTTTAGGGCAGTAATGATGGTATCTCTTTTGCCTTTGTAATGTAGAGGGACAGAGAAGTGACACAGCGGGATAGAGAAGTGTGGTATAAGAACATTGTGAGTTGTGGTCATAAGCTAAATATTTGTATGGGCATAAGGTTCTGTTTTGCTTTTGTTATTTAAAAAAAGATTAATTAATTAATTAATTAAGGATTCATTTCCTCCTTTCTTCATTGCCTTTCTTAGTTACTGACCAGATCCAAAAAGCATGGACTCAGACTATACTCATTATTCAATGTACATTAGGGACAATTTGGTCTAATATAATGGTAGGCAGTTATGGATTTTCCATAAATTCTGGGATAATTCATTTCAAATCAGTAAATTTCTATTGAACAAGATGGACATGATAGAAATTTAAGGGAAAAATTCTTATGCTAAATCTATTGCCTGCATGCTAAATATAGATTCCTTCCAATACTCTTTCCTAAGCCCTCTTCTCTTGCCTATACTCTTTCCTTTAGTGATCTTATCCAATCCTGTGGTTCTAAGTATCACCTCTAAACAGATTACACTCAAATTTATATGTCCAGCTTCTATTCTCTTCTGAACCACTCCAATATCTTTATTTCAAATTAAAACAACTCAGAGGTACCACCTCACACTTATCAGACTGGCTAACATGACAGAAAATGAAAATGACAAATGCTGGAGGGGATATAGAAAATTTGGGACACTAATGCACTGTTGGTGAAGTTGTGAACTAATCCAAACATTCTGGAGAATGATTTGTAACTACATCTAAAGATTTATAAAACTAGGCATACCCTATGACCTAACAATACCACTACTAGATCTGTACCCCCAAAGAGAAAGAAAAGGAAAAAGGGAAGAATTCAAAGAAAAACGAAAACAATCTATTTATACAAAAATATTTATAGCAACTCTTTTTGTGGTGGCAAAGAATTTAAAATCTAGGGGATATCTAACAATTTGGGAATGGCTGAACAAGTTATGGTAAAATGATTGTGATGGAATATGATGCTATATGAAATGACAAGCAGGGTAGTTTCAGAAAAACCTGGGAAGACTTAGAACTCATACAAAGTGAAGTGAGCAGAACCAGGAGAAAATTGTAAACTGTAACAGCAATATTATAAGGATTATCAACTGGGAAAGACTTAGCTACTCTGATCAAGACAATGATCCAGCATAATTCCAAAGGATACACAACAAAAAGTCCTATCCTCCTCCAGAGAGAGAACTGATGAACTCTGAATGTAGATTGAAGCATACTTTTTCTACTTTATTTATTTTTCTTTTCTTTTGCAACATGGCTAATATAGAAATATGTTTTGCTTGACTTTACGTGTATAATTGATATCAAACTGCTTGAGAGTACAGGGGAGGGAAAGAATTTGGAACTCAAAATTTTTAAAAATGAGTGTTAATAATATTTTTACATGTAATTGGAAAATATTCAATGAAATAAATAAAAATATATTAAAAGGAAAATAGTGCTACCACAAAAAGAAATTTTAAAAATAAAATTTAAAAACACAAAATCTCTCTTTTCTTATTGGATATCTCCAGCTCATTTTCCCATCAACCTCTTTAACTAGACAAATCCAAAACAGAACTTAATATCTTTCCTCCTTATGCTTACTTCCTTCTTCTCCCTCAAACCTAACTTTCCAAATGATATAAATACCACCATGTTTCCAGCTACCCATAATCAAAACCATCACCTTTGATTCTCCCCTTTCCTCACTCCTGACATTTGAGCAGTTCTCAAGTCCTGTGTGTCTTATATCCTCAAATTCTGAGTATCTATTCCTTTCATACTACCACCACTCCAGTTAAGCTCTTTTCTGGATTACTGTAATAGCCTCCTAAATGGTCTTCCTCTCTGACTCCATTTGATCTTCCACAGAACTCCCCAAATAATCTTCTTAATGTATACATGCCATTTCCCTCTTCAAAAATCTTCAATAACTCCCTGAAGCTAGTAGGATAAATAGAAATTCCATGGCCTAGAATTTAAAGCCTTCAATTGTCTGGCTCCAACAAGCTTTATTTCATATTACTCCTCTTCAGATATTTTATATTCTAGTGAAATGAGATTTCTAGCTGTTGCCTGTATTCAAAATTCCATTGAATATTCTTGTATTCACACAAGCCATCCCTGAGGCCTTTTATGTACTCTGTCATATCCATCTTCCAGGATCCTTCTCTTCCTTCAGACTCAGCTCAGGGGCCACCCTGACATTAAACCTTCACTTGGTCCCCAAGCTCTGAGTGCTCTCTTCCTCAAGTATTTCTAGAGTATGTTAACCTTATCTTTATCTTTTTTCATTCCCTACTTTTTTTTTTTTAATTTTCAGTTTGCATGTTATACCATGCCCAGCAGAATTTAAATTCATTGAGGGTAGGGGCAGTTTCTGTTTTCACCTTCCTATTCATGCTTAGCAAAGTGCCTTGCAAAGTATAAAAGCTTATCAAATGTTCATTGAATTGAATTGAGTTTATTTATCACCTAAGATCAGTTGAATCCACTGAGCTGGGTTCTGGGTCAATATATATATTTATTAAACACCTACTATGTGCCAGCCATTGTGCTAAGCACTAGAGAGGTGTTGGGGGGAATCTCTTCACATCTCTGTAAAGGGAAAGTATATACTAATCATCTCACCACAAATGAAATCTGAGGGGTGAATAGTGACGATGTTCTAGAGCAGTGGTGTTAAAATCAAATAGAAAACCATACATAAATAATAAATAAGCATCCTTGCTGACAGTATATTGGCTTAGAAAATGAAGGAATAACAGTATTTGTATTTTATTGTATTTTTATTTAATAGGTTAAATATTTCCAGATTAGCTTTTAATGTGCTTCTGTCCCATCTCTTCAGGGTTATGACTTCAGTTTGATACTTCTGATATGAAGAAATTGAAAAATAGCCTCCCCCCCCAAAAAAAAAAATCTAAGAAGACAGCAGTAGAATCAACAGCAGAATTTAGACCTGCCAACCATTTCTGGCCCAGGATTCTTTCGCCTCTCTTTAGACTAGATTTTCAATAGCCAATGGTGCAAGAATATGCAAATCAACTGTCTATGGTATCAGGTCTGACAAGATATTCAACAGAAACTTTCAAGTTAGAAA
The DNA here is from genome assembly GCF_900497805.2 of Vombatus ursinus. Lineage (NCBI taxonomy): Eukaryota > Metazoa > Chordata > Mammalia > Diprotodontia > Vombatidae > Vombatus > Vombatus ursinus. Next base: position 15,227,001 of record NW_020954723.1, read on the forward strand.
ACAAGACTCAGGTTTTGATTTAAGGAAACCAAAGCTTATCTATGTTTTTAAAATGAGGACATGTGCCAGACTCTGCTTAGAAAGTAGCCAGTTCCCTAATCTGATCATACACAGGCTTCCAGTACACCTTATTTCTGATCTATAGTATACTGATAACCTTCTAATTGTACTGCCTCCCTTTGCCACTCTGCCTCTTCCAAAGGAGTTGATCATAAAGTCTGCAGCTGAAAGGGACTAAAAATAACTAAGACCAATCTTGTCTTTTTGCAGATGAGGAAACTCTGATCCAGGAAGTTTAAGAGACTTGTTTGATTATGATCACATTGATAATAAGCATCAGAACTAGGCTTCAAAACAGATCCTCTGAACCAGATCAAGTGAGCCTTCCAGGATACCATGCTAATTCGCTGTCAAACTGAACTTAACTGAAGCTATGATCTTTAACCTAGTAACAGTTTCTTTAGCTATCTGCATGATATTTAGCCAGTTGGAAATAATTATTGTGGCACTTTCGTTTCATGCTCTAATGAATCACATTAAGAATCAGCCCTAGTCTGGTAAACTTGCAGCATTCAAGTAGAAACTCAACCTCCTTGATGTGCAAACACTACAAGAGTTCTCTAACCTGGAAGCAAGTGCACATCAAACTTGAAAGAGAGATGGGTAATTTTTTTTTTTTTACCTTAAAGGGTTCTCTGAGCTAAGGATACAGGAATAGGAATTAGACTATGTGGTGATTACCACAACCCTGATCCCCTCCATGGAGTATAATCACATTTGGTAGATATATGATTGTAGAGAAGGAATAGAAAATGATTTTTTTAAGTAAGGAAAAATCCAGATATTAACTGGTCACATATATGTAATGCTTTGAGTTTACAAAGTGTTTTGTATATCTTATCTGATTGGATTTTCACAACTGAGTAAAGTAGATAAGATAGGAATTATTATCCTATTTTTTACACAAAAAAAAAGATGGGTCCTTAATGGCAGAGACTGTTTTCACTTTTATCTTTGTAACCCCTTTCAAATACTTGACATATTAGAGGAACTTAATAAATCTTCATTAATTTACTGATTAAAAGTTATTTTCAAAACATCATTTGTGGTTGTTATTCAGTAGTTTTAGTCGTATCTGACTTTTTGTAACCCCATTTGGGGTTTTCTTGGCAAAGATACTGGAGTGGTTTGTCCTTTCCTTCTCCAGTTCATTTTACAGATGAGGAAACTGAGGCAAACAGGGTTAAGTGACTTGCCCAGGGACACACATCTAGTAAGTGTCTGGGGCCAGATTGGAGCTCTGTTCTTCCTGACTCCAGGCCCAGCACTCTCTCCACTGTACCACCACTGGATTTGAAATCTGAGAACCTACCTTTACATACTGACTCTGATATTTACTAGCAATAAGACCTTGGACAAATCACTCAATTTCCTTGGGCTACAGTGTCCTCATCTGTAAAATGAGGATAATGCACTAGACAATCTTGTACCAAATTTAAGCAAGAAACAAAAGGAACTAGAGATGTCAAAAAAAAAAGAGGAAAACTTGACTTCTCCAGTATAACCCATGGGTGTGCTAGAACCAGCTCATACTAGCTCCAGAATGTCAATTATTAAATTTTCATTGGGAGCATTTATACCTCAGAAATGGGCAAATGTCATTAATCAGGGCTTGATTTATTGTTTTGTTAATTATCTAGACTTAGGAAAGTAATAGAGAAAAATGTTAATTGTGCAGATTAAACTTTAAAATGTACTGTGTGTCCTTTCTTTTTCCCCAAAAAGTCAGTTGTTAAACATTTACCAGCACATGGCTGGTTATGGCTAATGCATTTATCTGTAAAATAAAATGAAATATGAGAAAATACTTTCAAAATGTAAATTTTGTGTGAAAGAAAGCTGTTTGAATAATGTTACAATAAGACCGTGCTTTTTATTGCCATCAAATCCTTATTATCCAGGGATCATTAACTGTAGGATTATCCTGCATGATATTGTTAAAAGAATACAGAATCTGGAGTCAAAAGACCTGGGTTTGATATCTGGGGCTGATAGTAGGTACATGACCTTAGAGAAGTAATTTCATCTCCCTGAAGCTGAGTCTTCTAATCTATAAATGAAAGGAGTTGGAATAGAGGATAATTTTTGGGTTTTTTTTCACATCTAAATCCTTTTATCTCTGCCCCAAAAGTCACTAAACTGTGCATATCCTTCAACCAAAAGTCCCTCTACTAGGCCTATATCCTAAACAGATCAAAGAAGGAGGGAAAATATCTATAGCAAAAAAAAATTAATAGTAGTTTTTTGGGTTATACCAAAGAACTGGAAAGTAAGGGGGTACCCTTAAATTGGAGAATAGCTAATGGTATGTGAATACAATAGAATATTATTGTCTCATAAGAAATGAATAAGTTGTGGTAAATGATTGTGATGGAATGCTACTGAGCTGTAACAAATGATGAGCTTATTGATTATAGAAAAACATGGATAGATTAGCGTAAAATAATGAAGAGTGAAATGAACAGAACCAAGAGGATGTTGTATATAGTAACACCAATATTGTTTTAAAAACAACCTTGAGGGACTAAGTCATTTTGGCTATTATAAATACGCAAAATAACTACAAAGGTTATAAGGTGCTTTCTGCACCCAGAGAAAGAACTAATAAATACAAGTATGTATACAATGATTAGTAGAACCAGAACAACTTATAAAAGACATATATATATGTACATATACATATACATAAAGACAAATAATTTTGCAAGATTTAAGAACTCTAATCAAGACAATGACCAACCATGATTTCAGAGGCCCAGCAATAAACTGTGCTAACTCTATCCTGTTAGAAATATGATGAATTCAAGACAAAGAACTGAATGAGATATATGTTTTTGTACACAGATAATGCTTAACTAGGCATATTTATTACAAGATTTTTTTTTCTCTTTTACATTGGGAGGTGCAAGAGGTAGTAGAAGGAAGAGAAAACAAATGCTTATTAATTGAAAAAATAAGATAAAATAAAAACAAAAGTTCTTTGGTCTCCTACTGTCTAGTTATTCTTGCTTCACCAGTCATTTTGCCATCTGACTGCTCATCTCCACAGAGAGAAAAAGGGAAAGAAACCTTTCTACAACACCCAACAAATAGACATCCAGTCTTTAGTTTCAGACTGTTGGTTATTTTTAATTCAGAATGTGATATAGCAGAAGCAGATCTGAGATTTTTCCTTGAGGCTGGAAGTTATGCCAGGAAAGGGTTTCAAGGCAGGTGTAATTTTTTAAAGCAGCTCATTCAACAATTACCCATTCCAGCTCTCCTAGGCCCTGAGCTATCTGAATTGGACTGACTTTCTTGAGTAATAATTTCATTTTGTCTCATGCAAAAATGATCTGAACATTACAGGGAAGTGTGATGTCTTCTGGTAGAAAAGGGGCTTCCACTATGTCCTAGATTGGCATGGCCTTCTCTTTTTATTAAAACATTTTTAAAACCCAGGAAAAAAAGAATGAAAAACAATGACAAATTTGACCACCAGAATATAAATTATCCACTAATTGTGCAGGTGTAAAGAAGAGTTTTCTGAGTTGTCAGCATAGTATGATGAAGTCCCAATCTAGAAAAGATAAGAATAATGATGCTATGCAGACACAGCCACTCATGTCACCCATGTACCTTTTCTATCCTTCAGTACTCTTGAGGTGTTTTATCTGCACTACTGAACCACTTTTGTACTGAACCTTATTATTTAAGGAATGTAACTGGTACTGCCTCAGTCAACATTAACAAAGCATGGGCTAAAGTATCAATCTCTCTTCTTTCTTCCACAAATGCCAAACTTCAAACACATTTTTTTAATTAATAACAAATATACCAGGAAACACAGAAAATCTTTAAATTTTACTGACCATTATGAGCTGAAATGGGGTCCAAATCAGAATAAACCATATAGAATTTCAGAGTTGGAAGGAATCTCAGTGATTATCTGGTTCAACCTGCATGATATCAGCAAGTGGTCTTTTAGGAAGGCATAGCAGCATGTCAGAGTGGGAAAAGTGCTGGCTCAGGAGTCAGAAGACCTGAGTTCAAATCTTACATCTGATTCTCACCACCTGTGTTACTTAGGCTGGTGACTTTGCACAGTCCTCCTTCACTTAAATCCAATTCATTTGCAAGTCATGGCATTATCTTCCTGATGCCATTGTCTTCTTCGAGAATGAAGGACAAACCACAACCTGTTAGTATTCCAAGCTGCCCACTAGGGACCCAAATGGCCAGCTTCAGTTGGGCAATCCAGCTCCTCCTCTCCTCTCCTCTTCTCTCCTCTCCTCTCCTCTCCTCTCCCCTGCTCTGCTCTGCTCTCCTTTCTCCACATGCAGTATCATAACCTTACCTGACGGTGATCTGCCCAAAGAAAGGCAAATGTTGAAGGCTGAAACCTACCTAAATATCTTGGGGTTTACTGGCTAGATTTCTTTCTTGGAGACCATGCCTTAAACCCAATTCACTCTGGTTCTCATGGATTGGCCAACAATAGGTCCCTATCCAAGCACCACTTAATGGTTATTATTTGGGCTGGTGGCTCAGAGTGAATGTAAATAGTAATTGTTTCTCTTTTGGCCAGAAATCCTGAGGGTCTTCCCTTCCCAGTTTGTTTTTTTTTTGGGGGGGTTGTACTAAAGGGGCTATCCCTTGGCTCATTTCTTAAACAGCTGTAATCACTGAGTGGGCATTGTCTCAGTCAAAGCGAGAGCTCTGGAAAGACCTTAGCTTAAAAAGGCCAAGATCTCCCATTGCATTGTGGGCCATCTTCCATTGTCCTGATCTATATCTGGCCACTGCACCCAGATGTTCTGGAGGAGAAAGTGAGGCTGGTGACTTTACATAGCCCTTAAATTCAATTCATTTGCAAGTCATGGCATCATCTTCCTGAAGTCATTGTCCTCTTTGAGAACCAAAGGACAAACCACACACACCAACCCTCAGGTTCCCAATCTAAAAAGTTAGAAAATTGAAATAAATGGCCTTTGAGGTTGCTTCCAGCTCCAGTGAGGGAAACATAGTACCTCCTCAGACAAGCAATTCCCCTTTAGCATAGCGGCAGTTGTTAGGAGGTTTTTCCTGGCTTTGGGCCAAAATCAGAAATCAGTATTCACAATTCTTCCTTCTGTCAGGTAGCCCTATATGTTGCTAAATGAAATGTTACAATAGTATCTTCATAGGCAGTAAATGTTACCAGCTTTCTTTAGTTGACAATTTTTTTTAAGTTTTAAAAATCTTTACTGACATTTTTTTACTCCACTACTACTCAGCTCTACAATATTTTTAAATTATTTATACAACAGCATATTGTTCAACTTTCAAATGGAAATTTTAATAAATCATCACTAGCATTTATGCAACTCCAGCTGTGTGTGTGAAATTCAACTCAATGAACATTTATTAAGCATCTTTTACGTTCAGAGAAGAGAGACAGTCACTATACAATATGGATGAGGCTTCAAAAATTATATTTTGCTATCTATGGGATTTTGCAGGGTATAATGAGGAGAAAGGGAGAGGATAGGAAGATATTTGGAGAGGTGACCATAAAGGGAACTGTTTTGGTTTCAATCAATTACATAAATATAAAAGGTATGGCTGGATAGAAGTACATCTGAAAAGATCTGGGCAGCTTGGTGGAAAACAAATTCAAAATGAATCAGTTCTACCACACTGTAGGCCAAAATGCTAATGCAATGAGTTTGCATTAAAATAAGTGCAAAATGGTATCCGAAATAAAGGAGTGATAGTCCCAATATATTCTGCCCTAGTTAGACCATATCTGGTGTATTGCATCCATTTCTAAATGTCACATCTTAAAACAAAACAACAAAAACAAAAACATTGACAAGTTTGAGGGTAACCAAGATGGCAAAAAAAAAAAAAAGCCTTTAGATCATATGAGGATCATTTCAGGGAAATGGAGAAATTTATCCCAGAAAAAAAATGGGGAGAAAAGGGTGGAGGGAGGAAGAAGGCATAATATCTGTCTTCAATTATTTAAAAGGCTATTGTATGGAAGCAGGGTTAGCCTTATGCTTCTTGGATCCCCAGATGACAACTAGGGGAATGGAAATTACCAATTGATAGATTTTGGGCAGATGTAAGGGAAAATTTCCTAACAATTAGATCTATTCAAAATGTGGTGTCTGTCTTGAGAAGGCAGCTGGACCTCACCTCACTAGAAGTCTTTGAGCAAGGGCTAGATGGCCATTTTCAGGGTATTTTCATTCAAGTACACATTGGAGGGGGAGGTTAAACACAGCTGGATGAAGCCCCAGAATCACCAGGAAGGGACCCATCCTCAGGGGGCATGAGAACCATTTCCAGTTCAGTCAGAGAGGGTCAGAAAGCCAAAAAAGGAAGAAAGGAAACTAAAATGCAGTTGGACAGAATCTAAGTTTCAATAAGTATTCCTTTGCCTCCTATGCTGTACTTCCTACAACAAATTGCACTGTTGGAACTCAATCTCTTTGGGAGGCAACTATGGTTCAATGGCAAGAGTACCAGACAAGAATTAGAGGATCTTGGGTTTGAGTCTTTGGAAGCAAGACCCTGGGAAAGTCATTTAACCACACAAAACCTCAGTTTCCTCATCAGCAAAATGGGGACAAAGTGGGATATTTTAATTCATTATTACACTGGGTTATTGTGCAGAAAATTATTTTTAAAATATAAATCACTATACAAAAATGAGTTATGATTAGTGGTGCTGGCATCACTATACTAAAAAAAACAACTCATTTCAAGTCTCCCTCTATATGTAACATGGGCTCACATGTTACCTTCTGATCTATTTGAATTATTCTCAGAGTGATGATGATGATTTGGAATGAAAAAGAGATAGGAAATTCCATTTGTGATGGTCACCATTTCTCCTCATAAGGAATCCTGGGGAGTGTACACAAGCAAAGATAAAGAAGCCATATGACAGGCTATAAGGAATACAATACTACATGGTGCACTGGCATACAGGTTAGAGGATCTCATCCATTCCATTGCCTTTGATCTGCCTTTGAGACCAGGTACCATAGTGAATAGAACGTCAGATCTGGGTTCAAATTCCACCTCTGATACTTTCTAGCTTCATCAATGTGGGTAAGTCATTTACCTCCATGAACTTCAATATTCTCATTTGTAAAAAGGACCCTTAAGGTCCTTTCCAGGTCTAAATCTATGATCGTATGAATTCACTTGTCATTTGAACCAGATTTGCTGATTGGCATAAGAGCAAGTGGTAGCTAACTTTGAAAACTGGTCTTCTGGGTTGTCATGCAGTAAATGAGAAGTAGAAAGTAATTGACAGACTTTCGTGAAAATATGAAATTAGATTTTTTTTCAAATTTTGAGCAATATACCATGTAATCACTTAGCTGAATTCTGAATCTAGACAGTATAGACTTTGTTGAAGACCCATGTATAGTGCAGTTGGGAAGTAATATAGGTAGTTGCAGGCTGTGCTGTCTGGTGGGCATAGAGAATACTCTAGATATATGTGAGGTTATCCCAGGCAATCACCAGAGAGGAACTGAAGTGACTATTGAACTAGTGGCTCAAGGGGAAACATCAGTTGGTACACAATTCATACATTGAACTCCCTCAACGGATAAGTAATACAATGACAAGCTGCCATCTGATACACTTAAGAAAGACAGCACATGAGTCAATTTGGACTGTTGCCGTTTCTTCAGTGCCTCAGGTATCATAATACACTGTCACTAGATTAGGTAGAATAGGTGATGGACTCTTCTCTAGGTCTTTCTTCACTTGGAGACTTCTACTCATGGGAAACACAGAATTACCCAAAGAAATAAATACCAAAATCGTTAGGAAAATTTTACTTACATCAGGACAAAATCTGCCTCTTTGTAACATCAATTTATTACTCTTAGTTTTGCTGTCTGTGGACAAGCAACACAAATCCAAAGTTCTTCCACAAGATACTCCTTCAAATACATGAGAAGAGCTATTGTGTCCTTACTCACTTTTTTACTCTCTGAACTAAACCTTCCCAGTTCCTTAAACTGATCCTTATACAGCACAAGGAAATATTTTTTGCAACTATTCACAATTCTTTATTTACTTTTACTTTCCTATGCAGTCTAAAGCCCATCAGTAGGCCTTTCAAACCAAAACATTAAATTTCCATTCCCCTACCAGAGGGAAAGTGTGAACTAGGAAAACATCAAGATAGAGAAGAATATCAACATTAGTGTAGTGTTGTGTAACAATATAAGGCAATAATGCTGACTCTCTCCAGCACAAAGTGAGGACAAAGGAGGTGTTTTCAGTGTGGAAAACCTAGACAGTTTCCCAGTTCCTTCTACATTTAGAATTTATGGAATAATTTCATTATTTGTTTGAAGTACTTCAAAATCCAAACTCAGATGCACTTGTATTTAAATGTAAAAACAAAGTGCATTTGAAAGCCCAATATGTATGGCTTTTGCTATCACTGTAAAATAGCTATACTTTTGCTCCCCTCTATCAGTGTGAATAACTGAGAGATAAGGCAACATAGAATACAGAGAAGGAATTGGGAGTTCTGGTCCAGAATCTAAAATAACCTATGTAAACAGTCCTTGGATAATGTGAGTTTGCACAAACATAGTTTGAAATATATACTTCCCAACCTCCATTATACAATCAATCAATTAATCAACTAGCATTTTAAGCAGCTCCTATGTGCTGGCAGTATAATTAAAGGAATAAGTCAAGTCAAGAAGCATTTATTTAACACTTATTATGTGTTAATAACTGTGCTAAGGTCTAGGAATTCAAATAAAAACAGAAAGACTACACCTGTCTTCAAGAGGCTTACATTCTAATGGGAGCAAACAATTCCTAAATAGAAGCTAAAAAAGGTGAGGACATGAAAGAGAAGGTATCCCCTTTGAGGGCATAATGGAGAAAGTATGGAGTGGAGCTTGTTGAGAAAGAAGGCATGACTGGCCTGAGAACTTTCATGAAAATGGAGGTTTTCGGAGGGGCCAACTAATCAGAGGAAGGGGGCCTGAGTGGCAGTTAACCTCCAGGGTGAGGAGGCTACTGGGGCCTAGTGAACTTCTAGGGTGAAAAAGCTGTTATAACATGTAAAGAAAATCTGGAAAGTCATAAGTGGAGCCTAGAGGGGAAGACTGAAAAAGAAATATCCTTAAGAGAAGGAATCCATTTACTTAAATTCCCATGAATGTACAAGTGACTCACAAAAACAGATTTTGGTGGAGAATAAAGAGAAATAGATCTCAGGAAGGCTGGATGTAATTCTGTTTGAGGCCAGTCTTATGCAGACTCTTTGGGCTTCTCATATACAGTCCTATTTCTGGGGTTGTTAAAACAATATAGTAATGTCAACAACTGTTTCTGCCCCTTGTTTCCATGCCAGGCCACCTAAGAGAAGAGAAGAAATTGATGACAAGGGAGTAAGGCAGGAGATACACTGTGGAGAGAGCCTATCCACTGAAAGGTTATATTAATTCAGATATAAATCATTCATAATGTGTTCAGTCCAGTTCACTAGTTCCTTCTGGGAATCAATCAATGTCGACAAGGAGACCATGTAGCCCCAGAGACAAGAGCAAATGGAGGCAGTGATCGAGTGCCTAGGGGTTCCTGAACTAAGCAGGGGCTGTGGCAAAAGTACAGCAAGTATAAACAATAGGCCTACTCACAGCCAAACCAATGGCCTACCTTTCCACAGACTCTACAATACTATTTCCCTCTTTTTTAATCTTTGAAAAATTTGCTAGACGTGAGGCAAAATCTCAGTGTTATTTTAATTTTCATTTCCCTTTAATGCTATAGAGAAATAGTATCAAACTCAAATAGAAATGAATCCCTATGGGCCATGTTTTGACCTAGAAAACCACATACTAACATTAGCTATGTTGTTTTATATTTTTATTTATTTTGCTAATCATATCTCAATTACTTTTTAAGCTGCTCGAACCCGTACCTTGGAGTTTTGCCATCTGGCTGGGAGTTCGACACCTCTGGTTTAAAACATTTTGTATAATTGGCCTTTATTTTGACAACTATTCCTATCTTTCTTCATCTGTAATGAGGGAATGGACCAGGTGGTCTCTGAGGTCCCCTTCAGCATTTGATCTATGATACTATGATTGTAAAATCCTTTAATCCTTTAGGCATTTATCAATAAGGGAATGGCTTTTGGTCTTATGTATTTGTGCCAAGTCCAGATATATCCAAGAAACTTTTATCAAAGATATATTATACAAGATTTTTTTTCCCCTAAAGTTAACAGTTTTTCAGATATCTTACCCCATAGAATACTATTCAGACCAAACACTGACCTTAAGGAACACATGCTCAGGAATATGTGTTAGTCTAACATTTTCAAATGTTTCTCTTTTCTGCATTTCTACTTATTGCTTTGTATACAGTTGTAACCCAGTTTCTTGTACTATTATCCTACATATGACTCATCTTGTCAAGAGTGCCCATTTATATCTTCCTGTTATCCCCAAGTATTCAGTGGACATCACAAGTGGGTGATTTTGGACTTCAAATTAACTGTGTGATGCTTGAGGGAAAGAAAAAAAATGAAACCACTTGAAAATAATAAACTGCAGACCCACATGCCTTATAATGGTTTATCTGACTAAACATTTACTGAGCATTTACTGTGTATGATACCTTCAAGATGCTCACAATCAAGTTTATATCCTAAATTAGTTGCCATAAGAATCTCTGACACCGAAGCAGAAGCAATTCAATCTTCTGCTCCCAGAGGGCCACGATACAAATCCAATAAAACCTTTTGTTTACACCCATCTTAGAAGTAAAAGAATAAATGTGTTATAGAGACTATACTATTGAAAAACTTACAGGGCCAAAGCCAAGATGGCAGAGTAGAAAATGCACTCAGCCGAGCTCTCCCAACATTCCCTTCCAAACAACTTTATAACAACATCTCAAATCTAATTCTGGAGTGGCAGCACCAACAAAAGATTAGAGTGAGACAGTCTTCTAGTCAAAGACTACACAGAAGTCAGAAAGAGAGATTTGTGATATAGGAGAGAAGACCAGGCCAGAGACCACAAAAGAAAAAATACCAGTGTTGGGACTAAGTGGTGGTGACAGAAGCAGCAGCAGCTTTGGGAGCTCTCAATCCAGGAATAATAAGAGGATCTCACAACTGGGCAGAAAGAGATTTCAGGGTACCTCTTGTGCTAGCACTGGAAGTTTGGCAACTTCATTGCCTATACTCACTTCTGGGTCATAGTTCAAGGCAGATAGAAGCACTTTCCGTAAAGAGAGAGTGGAAGCCCTAAAGGGCAGTATCGCTTCTAGTACCAAAGAAAGAGGGGCCCTTCCTGGTTAAGGACCAGAGTATAAACCAAAAAAGCAGTGACCACACCTGTCCCCAGATCACATCACTTTGGAAGCACTGAAAACTTCCAAATCCCCCGAAACTCTGAAAACAGCAGTGCAAAAGAGCCTCAAGCTTGAGACAGTGAGCCTCCCCCTACCCATGCCAGGACAGAGCCCAATATGAAGTTTCAAATCTAGAAATAGGATGGGAAAATAAGCAAACTACAAAAAAAGCCTGACCATAAAAAGTTACCATGGTGACAGGGAAGATTCAGACACAAGCTCAGAAGAATTCAGTGAAGTCAAAACAGCTACAAGCAAAACCTCAAAAGAAAAAAATGTAAATTGGACACGTCCAACAAGAATTTCTGAGTTAAAAAATATTTTCAAAATAAAATAAGAATGATAGAGAGAAAACTAGGTAAAGAAATGAAAACAAAAGAAGAAAATTATGAAAAGACAATTAACAGCCTGGTAAAAGAGGCAAAAATAATATAAAAGAAAATACCTTAAAAAACAGAATAGGACAAATGGGAAAAGAGGAACAAAAATTCACTGATGAAAACAACTCCTTAAAAATCAGAATTGGCCAAATGGAAAAAGTTGTCTTTGCTTCTCAGCCCATAGAATTACCTTGCTGTACCATTCCCTAATTTGCACCTGCTCCACTTAGGGTCCCTAGTACTCTCTGCCTTTTCCTATATAAAATGTGCTTTCTTTAAGGATTTGAGAGTGATCTTTTTTCAATATACTGTGAGTTTAAATCTTTAACCTCTTTTTACCCACCCTCAAGGTATTTGTATTTAAAATGTTCTCTTTACTCTTGGAATGGATGACTTTCTCCAACTGTTAAAGAATTTTTGACATCAGCGCTCAGATATCATTATTGGGGATATAGGGATCCTTTCCTGAAAATATGCAAAGATAATCTTGATGCCTCACACTTTTGATTATTATTAGAGGCATGGGATGTATGAGGTGTTCAGGGAGGACTGGCACATCTGTTATGAGGACTGGCTGAGCCTTTTTCAGGGCTGCTCATCTACCTTTTGTGCCTATCTGTCACCCAACTCTCATCTGTGGCTCCAAGAAGCTATAGTATGAGGAGACATACCCTGGTAAACCATTTTGGCAGACAGGCTAAATTAGGTTGAAGGTAACCAACAGGCCTCTAATCCTTTGGTACATAGGCAATGTCTACTCCAAGCATGTGAAGACTTCTGGCAGAATGGGCAGATGAGAACAATTTGTTCCAATGTTCATGAAGGCAGCTGAAGCAGGCATTGTGGAGCTCTTAGAGTTGGGTCAGACATTGAAAACACCAAGGTCATCCACTGTATCCTATGCCATCACTGGCCAACTTAACTTTTTTCTTGCCACTGAACTTCAATGACTCTAAAAGAGAGTGAGACTGTTGGCTTTGTACAACTCTGCTTCACTTAAATCCAATTTACATGCAAGTCAAGACATCACTCCTTGATGTCTTTGGTCATCTTTGAAAATGAAGGACAAACGATAAGATGAATAATGGGAAAAATGATAGAGATAGAGACTGAACCTAGGATTTCATTGGTAACAGTGAGAAAATTCCCTCTGTAAATGCAAGGAGTCACCTTCTCTGAAACTTATAGTCTTAGAAAGCTGCCTAGAGCACTGAGAGTTTAGGTAACATCCATGGTTACACAGCCAGTGTGAATGGGTGCTTAAAAAAGTCCTCCTTCATCTAAGGCTGGCTTTCAATTTACTATAGATACTGCCTCTCATTTAACTTTCTTTATTTAGAATTTAATATTAATCATCAATACAACTGTTTATATGTGTATTGTAGCAATTCAACACATAAAGTGTCACAGTTTTTCAGTTATGGGCTATAGTAAGATTCTCAATGAATTCATTCATTCCCATTTTTCCTAATATATGACTGTAGTGTTTTTTACTTTCTTCTTTGGATTCTGATTTTTCAATTTGAATTATTTCTTAGGGTTTTTTTAAGATACATTTATATTCCTCACACTTGCTGATGTAAATTGCATTATAGTACCCTTTAAAATTAATGTACCACAATTTATTTCCCCAATTGTCAGACATTCAAGTGGCTCCTTGTTTTTTTTTTATTACAACTAATTATGCTGTGAAAATCTTTGAACAGAAACATTTTATTTTTAATGTACCCCTTTCATGTACATTACCCAAAATAGTGGGTCAAAGAGTAAGATTACTTTTGTAACTTCTACTGTATTCTGATGTATTGCATTCCACAACAATTCTAATAGATTTTTTTATTACACTAGCAATAATTATTATACGTGTATGTCAACAATACTTTTGATTATTTTCTCCTATTTAATGAATGTGAGGTGGTATCTCAAGGTTGCTTTAATTTGCATCTCTTTGACCATTATTGAATTTGGACATTTTTTCAAGTAATTATTAACAATATGGATTTTCTCTCTTCAAAAATTGTCTAGTCATATCCCTATACCATTTATCCATTGTGGACTAGAAATTATCTTTTTTAAATTTTAACAATTCCTTCAATATTTTAGATATAAAATATTGTCATATAAATTTTTCACTACCTGGTAAGCTTTTGTTTCTTCTAGTTATATTACTTCTTTGTACAGATTTTTTCTTTCTAACCCAGTCTAGTCTAAAAAGAATTTTTAAGTACCTGTTATGTATAAGGAACTGTGCCGGGCACTGAGAATGCAAAGATAGTATGAAAATGGTCCCTGCTTTCAAAGAGTCTGCCTTATACTGATGGAGGGGAATACAGCATGTAAAAAGGTAAGCATATTTATGATAAACACAGGAGGAGAAAGAGCACATTAACAACTATCAGATCAGAAAAAGCTTCCTGTAGGAAATGCCATATGAACTGAATTTTAAAGGAAGTTAGTGATTCTAACAAGCATAGATGAGGAGGAAAGCCTGGCGAAAGGGAAAATCTGCGAAACATAAACTTAGGGGATGAAGTATCACATATAGGCAATAACAAAGAGATCACTCGACTGGAAGATGAAATATGTGAAAGGAAGCAAAGTAGAATAATACAGGAAAGGAAGACTGAAGCAAAATTGTTGAGGATTTTTAATACCAAGTTCAAGAATTTTTATTTCATCCTAGAGGCAAGAGGGAGTGATCAGAGTTTCTGGAGCAGGGGAGTGTTATTATCAGTCTTGTATATTAGGAAGGTGACTTTGGCAGCTGTGTGAAGGATAGACTAGAGCAGGGGTGGGGAACTTGAGGCCTTAAAGCCGCATGAGGTCCTCAAGGTCCTCAAGCACAACCCTTTGACTGAATCCAAACTTCACAGAATAAATCACCTTAATAAAAGGATTTGACCATTATTGAGTTTGCACATTTTTTCAAGCAATTATTAGCAAAAGTGTTTTCTCTCTTTAAAAATTCAAACAAATCTCCTTCCTTAATAAAAGGATTTGCTCTGTGAAATTTGGATTCAGTCAAAGGTCTGCACTTGAGGACCTAGAGGGGCACATGTGGCCTTGAGGCTGCAGGTTCCCTACCCCTGGACTAGAGAAAGAGAATAAACTAGAGGCTGGAACCTGAGAGTTCAATTAGGAGGATGGTACAACAGTCCATATGAAAAGGTAGGCTGTCTGACCTAGGATGAAGGCTGTAAGAAAGAAGAAGTAAAAGATATTGGGGAGATAACATCAAGAATATTTGACAATTCAAGTAAATGGTTAGGGTGAGGGAGACAGAAGTCAAGGATGGTACTGAGGTTTTCAATTTAATGACCAGTGGTCTCCTCAATAAAAATGAGAAAGTTTAGAACAGGGTTGGGTTTAAGGGAGAAATTATTGAGTTTTGTTTTGGAGAAGTTAAGCTTTAGATACCTCTGGACATCTAAGTGGAGATGTCCAAGGGGCACTTGTCACTCAGAGATATTTGGTGTGTGTATGTGTGTGTGTGTGGTGGGGGGTGTGGGTGTGGCCTGATGGAGTCATATGATAATTGATCTGGTAAGATCACTATGAGAGTATTTTTTAAAAAGTATAGGATAGAGCCTTGAGGGACACTCATCCTTAAAGGGTAGGAGGAAATGGATGATAATACAGCTAAGGAGAATCCAAAAGAATGGAAAAATGAATGGGCAGAGAACAAGGAGAGAAATGTCACAAAAACCCAGGGAGAATACCTGAGAGGAAAGTATGGTCAACAATGGCAAAAGTTGTAAAGAAGTCAAGAAGGATGGAAACAGATTAGGATGCCAGGTTTAGTAATTAAGAGTAAGTAATCTTGGAGACAGAAGTTTCAGTTGGGTGGTGAAGTTGAAAGCCAAATGCAAAAGGTTTAAAAGTTGGAGGACAAGAAATGAAGACTATAATTTTAGAGACTTTCTTAGAAGTTTGGATGTGAAAGACATATGAGGGCTTTAGGAGATGGCAAGTTCAACTGAATATTAAAGATGGAAAGACAAAGGATTATTTGTAGGCAATAAGGAAAGAACCAGTCAATGGAAAGGCATCAAATACTAGGGAGATAAACATGATAGCTAAAATTTCTACAAAGCTTTAAGGAGGCAAGTTGTTAATAGCCATAGTAATGAATATATTCAAGAACACAAGTAGATGAGCTGGTCTTATCAAGAAAAAAGTGTAAGTATTTGAAACATATCTCTCATTTCCTTAATCATTCCTTCTAATTATTTGCTTGGAAGTCATCTCTCTCACAACTTATATGAACCCATTATTCAATCTATTGTTTATAGAGTTTTTAAAATGTTTTAGTCTATCATCCAATTAGAATTCACTGAGTTATTTGGTATGCATCCTCCTAGTTAACTATTCTTTGTAGATGAAGTTGGAAACCAACAAGAAAGATCTGACCAAAAGAAATTTCCATCTACTTCCATGTTCTGATGAAGAAATTTGCAAAAACTATGATAATCCTTGCCTTTGGAATTTTAAAATAGAATTTTAGAGGTGAAAAGAAATTGAGTGATCACCAAACTATTTCTCCCCAGGTTTCAGATGCTGTGATAATTCTAAAATTGTAAAATTAGTGGGTGGGGTAACCTCCATTCAATTGAAAATACTCTCTCACCCAAACAGCTCTCACTGGCTTTTTAAATAAGGTTTAGTCTCTTTGAAAATACAACTAGAATGTTCAAGTATAACCAAATTGAATGAATATGAAGTGAGGAACAATAGTGTAGTTATAAAATAAGTCCACAAGGAAAATAACAAGCATCTTGGGAGACCAAAAGTCTAAAAACATATTACACACATAAAATTAGTGAGGAATATGGCCTTTGGGTAGACCAAATGTTATTTTCTTTATTTTAATTACAATTTGCATTATTAGTATTATTGCACACAGTAAAAATTATTAATATTCATGATTTCTACTAGAAGCTGCCCATTCCCACAGCCTCTGGAACATGAACAAAGAAAATATAGAGTTTTAAGATGAATATTAAGTTTTAAAGAAGACACAGTCACATAAAATATTAGAGCTTTTCCAGCTATTGTGGACTAGAATATTTCTGTAAGCTCTTTGTTGTTACATCAAGGGAAAGATTTATGACCTGATGGACATGACATCTACAAAATAAAGGTGACAAATACAGTTTGGCAAGCATGCCTGAGAAAACCACCAAGAAATTCAAAGTTTACCTAATCGTGTTCATCATTCAATTCTACTTTCTAGGCCAGCTTGACATGAAAGGGAAAAATGTCTAACTTTGCTTTCTGAAGACGGACATTGTAAATTGCAAAGGATCATAGGTTCATAGATTTAGAGCTGGAAGAGACATTATAGGTTACTGAATCCAATTCCCAAAGGCACACAAATGAAGAAATTGAGGGTGATAGTGTTTAACATGAAGTACATCTGTGAATGTCAGAGGTGGGATTTGAACCCAGGTGACCTTGATTATAGAGACAGCATTCTATTCAAAGGTCAATTGATTTAGTAAAGCTCAGCTGCATTGGCCTCTCAATTGGATAAAGGAACTCTATTAACCCTTACCATACCAATGTGGTATAGAGAAACCAGAGGCACTAGGCAAGATCTCCATCTTTCCTTAAAATTACTCTATAGCTTTGTTGGCAGCTTTTTTTCCCTCTGGCAAATAGACAAGAAGTTTTAGAAAGGGTTCCCAAGTTGGGATTTAGAAATCAGTTGGAGAGTTGTTCAAATGGAGAGAGGCTTACTACAAGACTTTAGTAAGAACACTCATGCACCTGGTGCTAAGCTAGATAAAGCTATTAAGAAATCATTTCAATTTTCAAAAAATAGCACAGTTCTCCCCAGTGAACTCTTGGACATGCATTAACTTTGTCAAACTTCTGTATATCATAAAATATGTGAATTAACATAATACCAATATGCATTTTTGTCACCATATAAAAAGCTGAATGAAATATTATCCCTGCTTTGGATGGGAAAAGAGAATTCAGATGACCAAGATAGGTTTTTAATTGTTTGCATCTTCAGAGTTTTGCTTGATTTTACTTTACCAAGACTGTTATAAATACTAATATCTGGGCTATGCCCACTCTGAAAGCATAAAAGCAATTTTTTTTTAAAAAAAATCAAGCTCTGAGTACAATTTGTAAATAGTTTGTTGAGACATTAGTTCTGTATTTGTATTAGGCTTCTATAATTCTGGAAAAAGCTGAACTAATGTGGTAGAAAGACCACTGGCCTGAAAGTCAGGAGACCTAAGTCCTCACTTTTCTAACTAGCCATGTGACCTCAGTCAAATTATATAAACTTTCTGGATCTAAGTTTTCTCACATGTAAAATGAGTAAGTTAAATTCAATGATCTCCAGGGTCCCTTACAAATGCTTAAGTGCAATAACTTTGACAAAGGAGCACACACAGAGTCTCTACTCAGCTTAGCAGTTTTCATGAGTCTATTTCTAATTCCCAAACCCTCATTGAGAAACACCTTTTTAAAACTTCAGGATGTCTCTATGAACCAAAAGGAAACTGACAATAAAAAACAAGCCACTTTATCCAGTTACCCATTCTGTAGGGTGTTCCCTGTTTAAGTCTGGGCCAGTGAAATGCATGACCAAGTTGTTATATAATTTGATATTTGTGGAAGATAATCTTCTAAGGAAGGAGCCAAAAACATTTCTGTGCCTTCTGAGCCAAAAGAAATAAAAAATAATAATAAAAATCATTCCTTGATTTAGTTCCTAGTGTTCTTGTGAGTATACAGTGTTTCTGATAGAGAAATAAATTTACATTTATCTATTAGAGAGCACCAAAATGTAAGAATACTAATAACCCAAGGGTAATGCCATTTTTTTCATATGAGAAATTGTGCAGAATATTTAATGATCCAAAGCTGTTTCCTGACATAAACCCCATCTTTTTAACACAAATTATTCTCCTGGTAATGCTACAAAACTGTGACTCTTGAAGCACTCTGATCTCCAAAGAATTAAAATTAAAAGTGACCCAAAGGAACTTGGAGAAATTTATGTTATAAGTAAGCTATGGCATGTTACCAATCATGGCTATGCAAAATGTGGCCTACAATAAATCATCCAAGTATAGCACTGGTACCCACAGAATGATAACAGAACTAGAGGTGGGCCTCCACCATGTTCAGTGGTTGATCTGTGGAGAATTAATAGGAGGACACAGACAAAAATTCACAGACTAAGAAGGCACACATGGAACAGTAACCTTGGTAAGATCATGTATTTACAAAAGTATCAAACTAACTCTATTTTTGTCAATCCCAGGGGTTTCCAGCAGTATTGAAAAGTGACTATAAAATAGATTAGGCAGATTCATGGGATTCTGTTTCCAGATGGATTTTCTAGAAGTAGAAGCCCATTAAGAGGTATTCCCTTTCATGTAGCTATTGTTTCATATGCCCATACCCAGAAAAAGTACAAAAAGCTCAAGTAACTCACAAATGGGGAAAGCTCCGTCAGTCAAGATGCATTTATTAAGTACCTACTATTTGTAAGGTACTATACTAAGCACTTGGTCCAATAATCATCTGGGGAATCAGACCCTACTTCCCAGAGTCAAAAAGTTTGTTTAAATTGTTTATAAGCTTACCTTCTTTTTAAAGTCTTTGATAGAAGACTTCAATCATATAAAAATATTAGATATGCCGCAATAGAATCTCTTCTCTTCCCAGGGTAAATTGATCAGGTGCAAAGAACTTCAAGGGCTAGATTGTTATTGGAACCTTTCACTGGCCACACTTTTTTTTTTAATTTTTATGATCATTTTCCTCTTATAGATTGACCAGAACAGCTTGTGGTATTATGAATGAAGTCTCTGGATGCATAACATACACAGCGTCTGTTCAGACACACTTCATTCTTAAAGCTATATTCTGGGATCTTTGTTTGTCTTTTTCTCCTGCAGGCCAACTCAAATATTGTCCCAATGATTTCAGATGATCATTCACAACTTGCAAATAGGACTCTTTTCTGTGTGTTGTATTCTTTGGCCAGTTTCCATTTAAACTAATCTCACTAGTGTCATGAATGTTTTGAAGGATTTTTTTGTCCAGTTTGGTCACATTATGCCCCAAAAATACATCCAAGAGACACATCTACATGGATGGGGCCACATTAAACTGAGAATCATATGAGCACTAGTTCAATGTGTGACCTTGGAAAAATCCCTTCAGTTCTCTGGGCCTCTATTTCTTTACTTTAAAATAACAATTATACTCTCTAAGATACCTTCTAGCTCCAAAATTAGTGTTTCTTTTTTTTTTATTGGCTAAGCAATGGGGCTAAGTGACTTGCCCAGGGTCACACAGCAAGTAAGTGTTATGTGTCTGAGACCAGATTTGAACTCAGGTCCTCCTGACTCCAGGGCCAGTGCTCTCAAAATTAGTTTTTCTTGAGAGGTTAGTAACAGCTCTCTACTGAAAATACTTTGAGTATGCTAAAATAGATACAAATGAAAACATAAAACTTCCAAAGTCTTTTTACTAAAGACATGGAAGGGGACCCCATGGGACTAAGGACCATTTTGTATTTATCTCTGTTCCCTGTATTGCTATGGCCAAAGAATGTGTCACCAAGTTATCTACCTACTGTTGCTGAACCTATTCCCACTTGGCTAGGTTGGATATCAGAAAGCAGACATAACCTAATGCCTGGATATAAATACAAGTACTTAATAAACATTTGTTGATTAATTATTTAGTCATGACTGTCCTTGAAGCCTTTTCACTCTTCTAGCATAGCCTTTGAGAGGCCTTGGTCAGTTAATTCCAATCACATAAGGAGGCATTGGAATAGGGCATTTTAGTAATAATATTATCATGAAATGGCATGTCTTCAGTGACTATGACAAATGGGAAAAAAAAGTAGTGGAGGGTGCTGAGTCTCATAGTTTTAAAACTACCTAGAAGCATTGACCCAGTCGATATACTAAATGTTAGATCCTCTTCCAATGACTTCCAAGTGGACCTACTACTATAGGAACTGAATTGTGTCAATATTCATATCCTTTCTATAAATCAAACCAGAATTCAAAAGGAAGTCACTGCTACAGTAAAAAAAAGAACAATAATAATTACTGATAATTATACAGTGCTTTAAAGTTTGCAAACCACTTCACATAGATTATTTCATATGAGCCTTGAAACAATCCTTTAAGGTAGATAATGCAAGTATTAACATCCTCATCTGTAAGATGAGGAATCTAAGTCTCAGAGGTTGTCATCTAGGTTCACAGTCTCAGAATCAATCTTAACTCTTCTCTGTCCTTTACATGCAATATCTAATCAGTTGTCAAATCCTATCTGGGTGACATTTCTTAGATGCATTCTTTCCTCTCCACCAACACAGCCACCACCCTAGGTCACCTATGCATCATTTCTGACCTGGACTAACAGCCTCCTCACTTATACTACCTCCATTTTCTCCGTTCTCTAATTCTTCATTCAGCTGTCAAAAAGATAACACTGATGCAGAGATCTAACTACATCCACTCTGGTTTACAAACCTTGTGTGACCACCTGGTTACCTGTAGGAAGCATAAATTTCCCAAACTGGCATTTAAAGTCTTCTATTAAGATAGTTCTAACTTTCCTTTCGCATCTTTCATGACCTCTCTACACCAGCTAAAGAGGGCCTGTCATATAGTAGGTGTTTAATAAATGTTTATTGCCTAACTAAAGTGAATTACTAGCTTCCCTGAACCCTACACTCAACATTCTACCTCCTACTTCTATGTGTTCCCAAAAGTCATCCACCTTGCCTAAAATAAACTTCCTCCTCATCTCATGTTCAGAATCCATGTCTGCTTTCAAGGTTCATCCCTAATATTATTTCTTCGTTTAAGTCTTCATTAATGTTCTCTTCCACAAACATAGGTGTTTAGCTTTCTAAATATCCGTGTCCTACTGGTAAAATATAAACCTTAAGGCAAAGGACTGCTTGACTTTTTCTTTTAATCCCTAGCACCTAGCCCAATGTATTGCAAATAATAAACATTTATTAAATGCTTGTTGAATTTAATTGAGGCCCATAGCTAATTATCAGCTTTCTAGATAACAAAATAAATTTCCCCTAAAGTCATGTGACTGTGCACATACTGAAAAGGGTAAAACAATAGCTAGATTGTATTTGTTTTGTTTTTTTAGGCAATTGGGGCTAAGTGACTTGTCCAGGGTCACACAGCTAGTAAGTATCAAGTGTTTAGTCTGAGGCCAGATTTGAACTCAGGTCCTCCTGACCTGAGGGCTGGTGCCCTAACTACTGCACCACCTAGCTGCCCCCTAGATTTTATCTTAAAGACAATGTGATATGCTGGAAGATTTTAACACTGTAGACTTTAAGATAGGAGTTTAGAGATTTTTCCAGCCATATACATATGGCTCCAAAATTCACTCAACAGTTAAAAATATTTCTCCATCCAATAGCCTAAGAAATTTCTAATGTTATCCCACACTAAAGCTTTGGTTCAGTTTGAGTCTAAAGGTAAGAAACTTCTGCTTCTACCAACATATTTTACCCTAGGATATAGGAAAGGTTTTCAGTGTGTGTTCTACAGATGGATCTCTTATATTGCTGAGATTTAGTATAGTATAAGAAAAACAATTATTTTGTTTCTACTAATTATTGATGCATAACTTGTGATTTCTCTCATCAGCATATCAACCAAAACTTTTTTTTTCATTGTGGTGAAAGATTTGAGTGAGTGGTGAGTGGAAATTGACATTACATGCAGTTGTAGGATCTTTTCTTCCCATTATAGACAGGGAAAAAATCAGAACACTATCTTAAAAGATAGTGGAACATAACATTTGGAGTTGGGAAAGACTTTAACAAGCATCTCTCCTAGCAACACCTTAATTTTACCACAAAAAAAAAATGAGGCCAAGCTTAAAAAGATAGCAAGGTAGCAAGTATCAGAGTCAGGATTAGGAGCCAGGTTTTTTATTCCAAATCCATTGTTCTTTCCAATATATCTGACACCAATGTACTACCTACATTCTATTCAAGAAATTGACCATTTAGATTTTGAGTACTAGTTTTTGTTACAGTTGAGAGCGAAAGTAATATTTAAAGGGAAGTATTTAGGATACTTAAGAGTCTAAGGAATTTTTCAAGCTTTAGAAAGCACTTCTTCCTGGGAAGTCAAATAATCCCTCTAACCTTCTTAATATTCTGGTGAGGAAGCCTGGAGGTAAATATAATATTCCCTATTTTACAAAGGAGGAAAATGAAGCCCAGAGGAGTTAAATGACTTGTTTGGTGAACATCTCTCATCTTAACTAGTAGCCACCTAAATGATGCTGAGTTCTTACTATGTCACAGCAGTACTCAAAAACCTTCAGTGGCTACCTAATTGTCTCCAGGCTAAAAAATAAACTCTGCAAACTAGTATTTAGACAAATATTAATCTAATATACAAACTTTTCCAGCTCTCTGCCTTCTCTATTAATAGACTAAATTCCTTTCTCTTACTATCCTAGTTTCTATATTAAAATGTTTTATTTGAAATCTTATATTTATAAAGTATGCTTTCAAATTCAATAAACATTTATTAAGAATAAACAAATGACCAAAAGTAATTTCCTTGTACAGTGTTGGTCAAAGGATATGAACAGAGAGTTATCAAAAGAAGAATTGCAAACTATTAACAACCATAAAGAATAATACTCCAAATCAATGGTGTCAAACTCAAATAGAAATAAAACCCTGTGGGCCACATATTGACTTAAAAATTACAAATTAACATTATTGTATTATATGATATTTCTATTAATTTTGTTAAACATTTCTCCATTGTATTTTAATCTGGTTTCTATTGGGAACCATAACTCCCATTAGGAAGTTTTGCAGCTGCATTCAGACAGGAGTCTGATGCCTCTGGTCTAAATAATGAATAATAAGAGAAACGAAAATCAAAATATCCCCAAGTGAATGTCACAAAAGATGGTCAAACAGTCAATGTTGGAGGGATTGTAGAAAGACAAGCATATTTATATGTTGTTGGTGGAGTAATCAATTGAGTCAACTGTAATGGAAAGCAATGTGTAATTATGCAAATAAATTGACTGAAATGTTCAAAGCCTTTGACCCAGAAATTAAACTACTAGGCACATACTCCAAGGAGGTCATTGACCAAAAACAAACAAACAAAAAAAGCATCCAAATGCTCCAAAATATTTTGTAGGAGCAAAAACCTGGAAATAAAATTCCATACCAAAGATACATATCAATTGGGAAATGGCTAAACAAAATGTAGTTCATGAATGTAATAGAATGTTACTGTGCTATAAGGAATGACAAAATAAGATGAATACAGAGAAAAATGGGCAAAATTATATGAACTGATACAAGATGAAGCAAGTCAAGCCTGGAAAACAACAACAGCAATGAAAATGGAAAGGAAAATGGAAACAACTATAAAACAATTGAAAAAGAATGTGGTGAAATGATAACTAACTAGTTTGACTTCAGAAAAGAGATTTGAGAAGACAGTTCACCTAACTCCTTTGCAGAGTTCGGAGTACTTGGTTAGAAAATGTTGCACATATGATCAACTTTTTTTTTATATTTGTTGATTAGTTTGCTGAACTTTTTCTTTTTACTTTAAAAATTTTTTGCTATAAGGGATTATTCTGTAAGAGAGGGAAGGGCAAGAGATAGAAGGGGAAATCTAGATAATATAAGAACAAAAGATAGTAATTAAAATCAAATTTAAAATAATCTGGTATATTCAGAGTACTTTGCTAAGTACTGGGAAGATTAAGAAAAAAAAAAAAGATTAAGACTAATCTTTGCCCTCCATGTGCTTTACAGTGTGGTACATACATTATATATACTATAACAGAAAATAACATATACTCCATGTGCATTAGTGAAAGGTAAACAAATTAATATGTGAACTCCATGGTGAGAAAACTCATTCTCAACTTGCAGCAGAAAGAAAATACCTAGAGACTTTCTTGAGGAGATTTATTTTTATTTTTTGGGGGGAGACAATGAATAATCCAGTTTGTATGGATTACTTTCATATGCATTCTCTTACATTATCTTCACAATAAGTTTTTGAAATAGATAGGGTAGGCATGCTTGTGCCCATTTTATAGATGAAGAAACTAAGACCCTGAGAAATAAAGTTAACATTGCTAAGAGGAAGCACTTAAATTGGTGTCTTCTAACTCCAAATCCACTTTTCTTTCCACTTTCTTTGTGTTAAATCATATTTTTATTATAATAGTTTGCCCTAGATTTGATCAATTTGTAAGCATTAGAACTTTCTTTTCAGTTAAATTTTTCATCCATTCCACATACTTAAGCCCAAAAAATGAAGGATATATAGTGCTGCAGGAACATCTCAGAAAATTCTGTTTATTAGCTGTCTTAATCAAGTCAGGAATCATGGAAAGTGAAACACTAGGGAAAGGCACACATTGCAAATTATAATTCCTTTCAGAAACAAAGCTCTTCCCCTGTGAATCTATTTTAGATTATCTAACTATTAAAGGGTTTGAGTTTTTTCTTTCTCCATTAATTCTTTCAGGGTATTTTCTGTCTTACCCTGGGTTTCCAATGTCAGACTTTCCCAAGTCTTAAGTATGTAACACTGTTAAAGCACTATTAAGGCATAGGTCAATTTTTATTATTTCATTGTTCTTTTTTGGAATGCCTTTCAACTTATTACTCTATTATTTTTGCATCTTTTAAGATTATTCTCTTCCCTCTATCCTCCATCAACAAGTTCTCCAGAAAATAAAAACCTACGGTAGATGTGTCTCTGTGTGTGTGTGTGTGTGTGTGTGTGTGTGTGTGTGTGTTACTTATTTCCTCCCAGAGCAGTTCATTCTGCTTTTGATATCTCTAATTGTTGGTATCTTTCCATATATTGATCCTAAATCTACCTCTCTGCAACTTTAACTCATTTTTTCCAGTTCAGCCCTTCTAGAAACAAGCATAGCAAATCAAATTCCTCTTTTCCACAACAGCTATTGAAATATTTGAATTGAGATTCCATTATCCCTATACTCTATCAAAATCTTCTTTTCCCAATGCTAAATATCCTCAGTTCCCTCACCTTTTACTCATATGACATATTTTCTAGTCACCACACCATCCATTTCTTTTTCTTCTTTATTCTCCTGGATATGCTTTCAAAATTATGAGTCTGAACACAGTGCTCTGGATGTAGTCTGAACAGGAAAGAGTACAAAGGCACTATCACCTACCACACTCTGGACATGAACATGGCCTCCCTTAATACAACCAAATATTACATTAGTTTTGCTTTTGGTTTTGTTTTTGTTTTTTTGGCTGCTAAATGGCATTGTTTATTTATATTGAGTTAGAATGTTTATTCCCCAAGAAAAGGGTTATTCTTTCTCATGCTGTTGTCTCTCTCCCTCTCCTTCTCCTACCTGTTGCTCAGCAAATGCTTCCAATTTTCCTAAATTTTGTTACTTTTGAATAATGTTTCAAAGAATAAGTGGAATGCTTGTTAAGCTCTTCTGACTAACTTTAGTATACTGAAATGCATTTTGAGGTAAGGTGGTGAGGTGAATGAGTTAATTCCATCACCTAGCTTTAAAAATATAAATTCAGAAACTATTTCAGTCTACAACTAATAATGATAAATTTAGCTCAAAAGGAGCATAAGAAATGTAACCTGAAATCCTACAGTCCTGGCAAGACCAGGAAAGGACTCTGGTAAGCAGATACAAGATATCAAAGTTTGGATATTCACATTACTTCTTTTTACTATTAATTTTGAAGGAATTTGTCTAATATTCAGGTCCCAGGCTTAGGTCATCCAAATTTTAGTACCTTGAATTCATGGAAACTAAGCAAGAAATGATAAATGATCTCCCCCAAAATAAGAATAAAACAGAGAAACCCTAAATGAGCCCCAAATAATCATACACAATTCAGTTCATTTCAACAGATACTTATTAAGCAATTACTACACACAGTTCTGGACTAGCACACCATCATAGATAATGCCACTCTCAAATAAAAGAGACTTATCTCCACCCAACTATCACATGAAAACACTGATAAAAGCTTATCCTGGAATATCTTGTCATTTTGTCACTACAGTGAAAGGCAATGTGATGCAGTAGAAAGAGTGCTGAATTAGGTGTATGATAGACCTGGACTTGAATCTCATCTAACATTGAATTTCTGTGTGATTACAGGAAAATCACTTACCCTCTATGATCCACCATTTCTTCGCCTGCAAAATGGTGATAATAATACCCTTCATTACAGGGTTATTGGGAGGATCAAATTTGATAATATATGTAAAATGTTTTACAAACCTTTAAGTATTATATGAAGTCAGCTAACATCTTTTTCCCACAATATATAGTCAAAAACTATAATCAATAAATTAGGAAGAACATATTCATCCAAATACCTTTTCTAAGACAGTTGTAGGCCTTATACTCAAACCGGAAAGGGATAAAGTAGGGGAAAAAAACCTATAAAGCAATCTTACTAAATGGATATTGGTACAAAAATTATAAATAAAATGTTAGTAAAGAGACCAAGTTGTCTAGTTAAAATCAAAATATAGTTTAGCTCTAGCTGTTGAGTGGATATGGTCCATTTGTGTCCTTGCTCTTTGTATAATTTTTAGTGGTTGAAAATGAGTTGAAATTATGGATCCATGGATTTTTCCCTGGTCTGCTCCCTTTCGGAGAATGAAAGGTTCCAGTGTTTTAATGGAAAGCTCTAAAATCCACTGGATACTTTCAAGGCTGACTTCACCATCAACTTTTTAAAGGCTATAAATAATTGATCTGACTTTGGGGAAAAATACTCTTTTTTGTGATTGTCTTGAGCTCTTCATACTATTCAAAAAACATAGGGTCACTATTCTATTTGGGGATGTGAGTCCCACTTCAAAATCTTTCTTCCTCTCTTCTTGTCCACATTCTTACCCACTGTTTTTTGTGTGTGTTCCAAAACTATTCTTACGATTCCAGTAATATGTTTTTACTTGATAAAAATAATGGGGAAAGGGTGAGAAAAACCCAGAATAGGAATTTAAATGGCTCATGGATCATAGATTTAGATCTGGAAACTAGAAACTGAAGCCTATGGAAGTTTAAGCGATTCATCCAAAGTCACAACAAGTAGTGACAGAGGTAGTTAGTATTCAAACCCAGGAGTTCTGATTCCTAATCTAGTTTTTGTCCCACTATTACCCCTATGCTGCCTTTGTAATAGGGAGAAGATAGCTAAATGTTGATATAAAAGTCAAGGGAAGGCTGATTATTGATAAATAAATTAATGCTAGCAATTTGTGTCCCTTTCTGAACCCACCCCCAGTGAGTTTAAGTCAAAAGACATTTATTTAAAATTCCCTCTTGGCAGAATATGGTCATTCTCACATTGGGAAATAGAAGCCAATTTGCTTTAAGCTGGGCTAACCACAAGCTGAGATTTCTTGCTGTAAATGCAAAGTACAAAGCTGGAATAGTATTTAATAAATGCCAAAGACAACTTTCCTGTAATTGAGAGCTCTAAAGCTCTCTATAGTTTAGAGCCTATCCACACCTATACTTTCCTCTCCTTCAAGCTGAAAGAAAATGGTGGATGTCTTTTTCATCAAGGCTAATCTTTCCATCCACCTAATCTCTCATCCTCATGACCTCGTTCCACCAACAATTTATTCTCTCTCTTTTTTTTTGGCTAGGTCTGCCACCTCTCATTTCCTAAGTGGAGAGAAAGAGAGAGAGGTGTTTGTGAATCTTCACTTAAACTTCTTACTTCCTTAAATACCCTCTCTCTCTTCCTATCTGCTAACAAATCTTTCAAAGGAATGGTATAATGGTATAGGCTTGCTTCCTCTGTTTCTTTACTACCCACTGACACATGCTTTGTGCACTCCCCAGGATGAATTTTGGTCCCAACCACACTACTGAAACAGTTCTCTTCTAGATCATAAATGACTTCTTCCACAATTATAATCCAAAGAATTTTTTTTTAAATCCCATCCTTCCTAATCTCCTTTTAGTGCTTGACATTGCTTATCACTATCTCCTTCTTGATATTTTATCCTTCCTTGGCTTCTTTGACATTACATTCTCATGGTACTTACCCTACCCCCTCTTACTATTTATACTATATATCCTCAACCTACTCATTCTCCTTCCACCTCTTACATGTTGATGTTTCTCAAAGTTCTGTTTGTGATCTGCTTTTTCAACATTTTTTTCTTTGTGAGTTTATCTACTCCCATTGCTCCAATTATTGCCTTTCTGCAGATACCTACTAAATCTATGTTTCAATTACCAGCCTCTTCACAGAGCTCTTGTTTCATATTTTTAATTGTCTTCTGTATTTATTTTTCTGAATCTCAATGTGGCATCCCAATAACACGTCCAAACAAGTGTTCTAGTCTTTTTTTTTAATTATTTTCTTTCACTCACTATATCCCCTCCTTATCTCATACATCTAAACAAATTCCAAGGTTTCCCATTTCACCTTGAAAATATTTTTTGAAGCCTTATCTTCTCTCTACTCACTGTCAAAACACAAGCCCCCTATTTCAGGAAGAAAAGTTCGATCTCTTTTAATCTTATAGTCTCAGCACAAATAAGTCCCTCAACCCCAGTGCCTTTTTTTTTTTTTTTTTGAAAGCAGACATATATTAGGGCCTGGACAAGCAAAGTTCTCAATTGGAAAATAGGTAATATAATTGTTTCTTTTGTAAACTTATGAGTTTTACTTTCTGCATTTAAAATATAATAGTGAAATGGAGTCCATAGGCTTCTGTAAACTGCTAAAGGCTCCATCACACACACACACACACACACACACACACACACACATACACACACACACACAAATGAACAACTATAGTTACTATAAAACTCTTCTTCTTGATTTGTGAATTCTGTCACTGTGGAATTGGCCAGGTATTCAGCAGGCTTTGGAGAGCAGTGACTGAGGTGAGCAGTACTCAAGCAATCTTTCCATGGGCCTCCATTGCTATTTAGGACTGCTTTTGGTAGGTTCCCTGCTTATCAAAGTAGCTTCCATAACAAAGGATCATAATGTAGCCTTTAAATTCCCTCTGAAGAGGCTTTGGCAACCTAAAATACACATGCCAAAAATGGAAGGTGACCTTGTTGCCACTGTCTAATTAGCTTTCTCTGTTGCCTGCTAAGACCTGGCTCTAGACCTAAAAGAAACTTTCTTACCAAGAAGCTTTATGAAATCCTTAGTCAACAATGCTTGGGTTGCATATTTCTAGGGATACATGAATTAAAAATAAAATGCAATACATCCACTGTGGTGTAGTTATCAAACTTAATCATAACCTAATTAGTGGGAGGAAAATAAAAACATTTCACACTAGCATAAAAATTTGCCAACCTAAACAAATGTTGTTCATTGGAACACATAATGAATAACAGGCTGATCATAGTCTATTCTTGGTATGAAACCACCATAGAAATCATGAGACAATCTCTAATTGTAGTACTAGGCCCCGAAGGGGAGAGAGAAAAGATGAGTTTTGAAGTCATGTGATGGCTTGAAAATTATCATGACAGCAAATCTAGAAGAAATGTCTGCTAAATCAAAGAATCCTAACTCTAGAGACATCAGGGACTTCAAGGACCATTCCAGTCCAGCTGCCTTCGACATCTCCTTGTCATGCAGTTCTATATAATGAGGAACTTGTTAAAATATTTAATTAGACATATTTTGGAGGGAGAGAGATGAATCTTCTTCCCTAAGTTAATGTTGTAAAATTTTTGTGCACCTTATAAATCCAGAAGTCACTAGATTGGGTTTGGGAAATAATTAGGATAAATTAAACAGAGCAGACAATTTTGTTTTTCATCTCTCTATCTGGATCTATACATTATTTAAATACTATATTAAAAAAATATTCACCACTGGCATCAATACCAAAAAGATACTTTGCAAGTCCACAAAGCTCCTTTTGGCTTCAAAGATCCAAGTCATTGGATACAATGATCCAAGTCAATAAATCAGAGATGGAACCAGATAGAAAAACTTATCCCACATTCCTTATGGGAAGACTACCTTCTGTGCATTGGAACTCGGCTCTCTGATATTTTCGTGTTGCATTTATATTATGAGGCCAATCTTTTTGTAAGGTTATTAAGAGGCTTCATGATACAATGGCTAGAAAGCTGGCTGGGTCTGGATTCAAGAAGATCTGGGAAAAAATCCAATCCTTAACACTTAGTGCCTTAGTGACCATGGGAAAATCATTTAATTTCTCAGCCTCAGTGTTCCCACCTGTAACATTAGAACAATAATGTCCATAGTTATGAGGTAATATAGTATGAAGATATGGTTTCAAAGTCAGGAAGAACTGGGGCCAAATCCCACCTTGCCCCATAATGACTGTGTGACCCTGGACAAGTCACTTAACCTTCAGTGGCCTAGGCAACTCTTTAAGACTAGAAGACAGAGAGAAGTTGAGAATCTTCTTTGGTAAAGAAAGTTCCTTATTATGAACTTTCTAAGCTGATGAAATAAAAAATCTAATCTGAAAATTGTTTCCTATATCATCTATCTAACAGAATCATTATGAGAAACAAATAAGATGATGCATTGCAAAGTCAGTTACTGATACTGGTGAAGATTTCAGAGGTCATTTTACTTTTAATTTTGAAGAATTTTTGCTAAATCTTTATTTTTCCAATAGCTAAAAAAATATAGATTCTATAGAGTTATGTTTAACTACTTCAATGAAAAGCATTTTAAGTATTCAAATATAATATATAAATTGTGAAATGTTGCCTATCTTTATTATTACTAAACAATGAGAGGATTTTTTTAAAAATTAAATCTAAGATTTTCATCATGTTTCCCATTCCCTATTTCTATTGCACATCAATTGACTTTGCCTTACCCCCAAAAGGTGGTCCTGATAATTTTTTTTTTAAAGCAAAGAATTGATATCTCAGGGCTGTGATTAAGATGTTAGGAAAAAATTGAATCATACATTGTAATTTCCACTATAAACAAACTATAGCTTTTTGAATTGTTAAATTTCCACTATAAACAAACTATAGCTTTTTGAATTTTTTAAGTCCTCTTTTAATTCCACTATGAATGAGAAAGGTTGAGCCACTATGGCCTACTCAGACTTCCATTCAAATTGGCTCCTAGGACTTGTTCTCCATACTTGCTCAGTAGGAATGATTTTGGTAGTAGAAAGATGCAAGCCACCAACCCTTCGATACGAGTAACCAAATTGCTATTGCAATGACTTCGTTTTACTTTTCATCCAAGGTTAATTTCAAATGATGAAGAACAAATAACAACAACCAAGGTGAAAGATCCTATGATATACAATGTTAAGTGAGAACTGGCTGCATTCCCAATTGATCCAGTTCTTGACCTTTTACTACAATGCCATTTCCTTTTCTTCCTACATCCTTAAAGATTTTCTTCTTGATTACACAGTGCTAATAATGATGGCTTCATTTTTAGCCTCTTCAGAATTGTTTTATTTTTTTAAATAGGAGCATATCATTAAGAGATGGAAAGTACCTTTTATATAGATCATCAAGTCCAATAACCTAGTTGATAGATAAGAAAACTGAAAAATCAGAGAAGTTAATAAACTTATCCAAGGTCACACAGCTATTAAGTAAAAGAGCTAGGATTCACATTCAAATCTCCTGACTCCATATCCATATCCAATGATTCTTTCCATTGCACAATGCTAGCTATGTATTAGGCATTAGTCAATGTTTTATTTTCTTTTTTCTTATTAATACATAGTGCTGAAAATAGCTCACTTACTAAAAATGGACTAAAATTGTCTCATAACCATAAGCAAAAACCACCCCCCTTCCTGTTGAATTAGTCCTGCATTCTCTGGCATAGTTCCATTTTGGGGTCTTCCAAAGATCTCTTCCCTCAGATAATAAAGCAAACTTCCCTTCTCTCAGCAAACAGTTGGAGAACTGCAGATTCAGAATGCTAAATACATGTGAGATAATATGAGTTGGCCAATTATCCCTAATTGTTTTGTAACAAGGGAAAGTTGGGAGGAATATTAGGAACTGACTATGCTGTTTTTAAAAAGACATCCATAAAACTTCAAAATATATCTATATACAAACATATGTGAATATATGTATGTGTGTGTACATGGTGAGTGTCAATTCCACCCCAGCATGGTCATCTATAACTTTAGATGTTGGAACTCATGATAAAACATGAATTAAAACCATATCTTTATAACTAGACTGGGATAGTTGCTCTCCCTTTCCATTGCTGTCTAGGGAGTGGAGGTCTGTTGATCCACAAAACAGGAAATTCAGGAAGCTGGGTGAGGAATAAGGTCTATCTTTTCCCTTCACTTTTAGGCCCTATGACCTCAAGAAATGGGCTTGGGATTTTGGTCTATTTCAATTGCATTCTTCAATTTTAGTCACAGGATATCGAATCCTGAACCCATGATCTTGGAGACAATATTCCAGGCTAGGTATTCCTGCCAGCCCTTCAAGGGATCCCAGGACCCCTGAGAAGCCAGGGTGCTGTTATTCTAGCCTAGGAGCCCTCAGAACTTTGAACTTAGTGAAACCATCTTATGTAAGAACTGAGTTAAGGCAATGAATCTAATTCCTGTCCTCTTCTCAGAGAATAAGGTGGTATGAGGAAATATTGTGCCCCACCTGATGTTGGGGAGGAATGCTTACTTGTTCTTACTGTAACTTTGAACAAAAAATTTTTCTTTGTAAATGTTAGTCTGCTGGTTAAGTAGTTATACGGAACTGCGGTGCTGAGGATTCCCTAAAATCGGAGGAACACAATCAGTGAGGATTTAAGCCAATGGCAGACACTAGACACCTGGCCAGACTCCCCCTTAAAGGAGAACCCTGGTAGGGGAAGGGTGGAAATGTAACACACTTGGCTCTTGAGCCCTGGGGGCCAAAGAGTCACTGATACATCGTAAAACTAGAAGCTATTTTAGAACTACATAATCTAATCTGATTACTTTAATTGAGAAAGGAGGAATCTGAAACTCAGGATGGTTCAATACTTGCCCAAGATCACACAGCTAATTAATGGCAGAGCAGGGACCAGAACCTTGGGTGTCCTAATTCTCAGGCTGGGTCCTCTTCCCAGAATACCCATCCTGCTTCCAATTAGAGCCATCAACAAATACACTGCGTGGACAGAATAATAAGATAGCAAAGAAACTGCTGGGAAACAAAATTATACCAAGGACAGAATGCCTAAATCCAAGGATTAGTTATTCCTTCGGGAAGAAACTCTGATTCTAGGAGGGAAAAAAAAAAAAAGCTTTGTTATGTAATCATCAGAATTGAAGCTTGCTACATTTTAGACATTTAAAGAAAGGTGATTTTCTTCCTTCTTCTCTTTTTTCAGATTTTTTTTAAAATGGGTATTTCTTTATACTTTGTAGTTCATCTCTCTATTTTTCTCCTGACAGCCTACCCCTTCCACTCTCTCTGCTTGTCTCTTAGGGACAAAAGGGGCACGTAACTGATGAACAAGGGGGTCCTCACTAAGAGGGCAGAGTGGTGAGAACTCATGGAACAAGAAGCACAGAACACATTTCTTTTCTGAATTTGCTTGCATTTCTTTACAGATCCTCTTGGCCCTCACTGATTTTTCTTTTCCTTTGACAATCACCACTATGTAGAAATGTGGCAGAATACAAAATGAAAAGCCCCTCTGTGTGATTATTTTAGGAAGTAATAAGACATGTGTGACCTGGAAAATCAGTTCCTTGGATGTGTCAGGTAACGAATGTGCGAAATGATTATATTTAAAAAGTAGCCTCCCCCAGTCTCACTTCCTCCAGTCTCCAAGGGCTCATTCTTCAGGTTCTAAGTGGACTTATGCTGCCATCTACGGGTGTATGATAAAAGCGAACTGTGTTTCAGCGTGCTGTGTTTCAGCATTCTATCAGACCATTTATTTATCTAAGAACCACCAAGCCCCAATTGTATTGGTGTTAGTTCCTAAGGGTCAACTCCTGGGGATAAGATCCCAATCCTGAATGAACATGTAAAGCTTATGCAAAGAATTGAACATCCTAACCTTTTTCTTTGCTGATGATTTCACTCTTTTAAGGATGCCTGATTTAAGGAATATGGAAAATTCCTCCAGTTCAAAGTCTCAATTCCTCCTCACCTTAGCAGCTATCTTCATTAGCTGTTGTGGCCAGAAAAAAAAAGAAAATTATTACTCCATGGCCAACCTTCCAATGATCAACTTCTGCAAATTTAGCTCAGCTGAGCCTGGGCCAACAGGAAGCCTGCTTAGTTTAATATGATCTGTGAGTATTTGGCATCCCCTGATATGACCTTTGAGAATGTCAGGTCACCTTTATGCCACAATACTGGAGTAGGATTGGTGAAGGCATTTTTAATATAGTCGTAATAAGCCGAAAAGCAATTCTAGTAAGAAATAAGCAGTCATTCACTCCCTGACTCTTCAGCTCCTCCAATGACTCATATCACCCCACTATTTTTTAATCATCTTTCTAAGCTTGAAAATAAAATCACTGATTAGGACTCTTATTGTTGTGATTATTAGGAATTATGGTTTGCAGTAGTTTTGCAGAAGGGGAAATTTTTCTTTCAGAACATACACAGATCTGCAAGCTTCTGAAAGAAGCTAGAAATCTCATCCCTGCTCTTCAAATATAACAGTGACAGGGTTCTAGGGGAAGACAGCTAACAATAGATTAGGGGGATTGTATCTGGATACATAGAAGAATAAGTAGACATCTTGACACTAAGATCCCTGTATTCTGGATAATAGGCACATGCTTCTCCGAAGAGAGAGCTGAAGAAATTAATGTGGGTGGGTATAACAAATGGTGACTCTGTGAAGTCAGATTTTTTTTTTCAACTGGTCACATGTTTTATGAGCAGTACTTTTGATTATAGTGCAGATGCACAGATTCAGGGCAAGCCTGGGAGCTGATTCTTCCTAGGGACTATTTTCACACTGAGTGAATAAATTCATATTGTTTATAGGTATGTGATGCTCTCCAAGATTGAATTTCTTAGTCAATAAACAAGATATAATAGAATACCTATGTTCACTGCTATTAAAATGTGTTTAAAAGCCAGGGTGCATTTCAAGTGGACAAGGAGTAGGTCACACTGATAATTCCTTCTTTCTAGGTTTCAATATGTTAAGTTTCAGTCAATCAAATAAGGTAACGTACAGAGAGCATTGTGCTGAGTACTTGAAGCTGGTCTAAAAACAGATGATTCATAACATGTTCTTCCCCATTAGAGCTTAGTCATTTGAGCATGCAGAAGAGGGAGTATACCTTCTGTCTAGCTAAAGAGGACAAAATGAATAATAATAGCTGACATTTATATAATGCTTTAAGAGTTACAACATGCTTTACATACATTATCTAATCTAATCCTCATATCAACACAGTGGCACACCCACTATGGATAGGATCCTCTTTGTACAGATGAGAAAACTGAAGCTCAGTAAGGTTAAATGACTTTCCTGTTATTATACAGCTAAGTTTCAGGGACAAGATCCCTGCTGACTTGGCATCTCCTTCATTCTTCTCTCATCTCCATTCCTGACTATCCAATGGTGAAATATAATGTATAAAGAGATATAAAAAGGCGAAGAAGTTGAATGGGAAAAAAAAAAAACTATCCACATAGGAGAAAGGAGGAGGTCTTGAAAGTCGCAAGCATAGGTATTCTCTACCGTGCAATCTTCTTACCTTGCATGATCCCTCTTCATCTGTGGCCCCCTCCTCTGATTAGTTTATTTCCCATCAGAACCTTCATGTAGGTAAGCGCCCAACCCAGCATTTCTTACTCCTTACCTGTGCTTGTGACTTTTAAGACTACTCCTCCTTTCTCCTATGTGGGTAGTTTTTTTTTTCCCCATTCAACTTCTTCACCTTTTTATCTCCCTTTATATATTATATTCCACCATTGGAATGTCAGTTCTTTGAGGGAAAGAACTATCTTGTTGCTTGTATTTATATTAAAAATGTGAGCACTGTGCCTGACACATAAAAGAACTTAATAAATGCTCTATCATCTATATATAATCTATCCATTTATCATCTTTCCACAGTATTCTGCCCTAGCAAGATCACTTTTTGAGCTTTGAGTACAGTTCTCAGCACCATTTTAAGGATATTGACAAATTGAAAGGATATTGGGAAATATTGATATTGATAAGGACATTGACAAATTGTTCAGCAACCAAAATCCTGAAAGAATTGAAGGCCATGTCACACAGAGATTTAGTGCAACACAACATATATTCAGCATCTACTATGTGTTAAGGACTGTGTTACACACTGGGGGTACCAATTAAAAATAAAACAATCTCTGCTCTCAAAGAGTGCATATTCTACTAGGGAAAAACAATGCGTATGAAGATAAGTTATAGAAATACAAAACATATGCAAAGTAAATGTCATTTCAGATGAGTACACTCACAATTGTGGGAATCAGGAAAGCTTTTTTGTAGAAGGCAGCATTAAAAAGAGAGCTATTGGTTCTAAAAGGTATAGGGGAAGAGAAATAACTTTTGAGACGTAGGAAACAACTATGGAAAATGGAATATTATGTAAGGAAAATGGCACGTAGACTAGTTTGGCTGGCACATGGAGTAGAGTACATGAGGGGGTGTATTGTGTAATCAGTATAGAAAGATAGATTGGCACCAGATTGTTATGGGGGTTAAATACCAAGCAGGATTGTATATTTTGGTTCATTTGGTTAAAAGAGCCGGTAATACTTAACCAGGAGAAGAAAAGATTTGGGGCTGGGGAGATGTGATAGTTGTTTTCTTATTCTTGTTTGAAGGGTTATCCCATAGAATTCTGAGTTTGTGCTCCAAAGAACAGTAATAGGTGAAAGTAAGAAAGAGCCCAACTGTGGCTCAGTATAAGGAAAGCTTTTCTAACAATTAGAGCTATCCAGCTGACTGCTTTGAGAGTTATGGATTCCCACTCATCATAGTTCTTCAGGCAAAAGTCACATGCCAGGGATGTTGCAGATAGGGATGTCTGTTCAGTTAGTTTATTGAACTGGATTATATATGAGTTCCTTTTCAACTCGGGATTCTGTGACTCTCTCTAAACAGCTTCATTATTCACCATCTTCCTCTCCCCTAAGAATATAAGCTTCTTAAAAGAAGAAACATACCAAGTTCTCTAGACTAGAGGCAGTTAAATGGCACAATGGATAGAGTGCTGGACATGGAGTCCAGAAGGCCTGACTTAAAATCTGGCCTCAGATTCTTAGTATTTGTATGACCGTGGGTAAGTCACTTAACTTCTGTCTCAGTTTCCTCAACTGTAAAATGGGGATCATAATAGCACTTATCTCCCAGGGTTGTGGAGGATCAAATGAGATATTTGTAAAGTGTTTTGCACAGTGCCTAGTACACATTAGGCACTTCCCACTGAATCCAACAAACATTTATTAAGTGCCTACTATATGCCAGGCACTGTGCTAAAGCGCTGGAGATATGAACTAATAAAAAGGAAGACAGTTCCTGCCTTTGAGGCACTCACAATCTAATGAAGGGAGGGGGAGAACACCCTACAAAAAGAGGTAGGAAAGCAGGGGTGAGTGTAGACTAGGTGGTCCCCAGATTGGGGTCATCTCATTCTGTGGAGTTAAAACCAGGGAGCACAGCAAATACAGAGTAGAGTGAGCCAAAAAGTCCAGTTTCAGCCGTCTATAAAAGAAGAGATCTGGAGGAGTTTTTTTATGCCACCTTCTAGCCATCCAAGCAAAGGGGAGAGGAGGCTGAGGGGGGTGGAGTCAGTCCAGGCTTGAGTCAGCGCATGGTGAGATTAGGGGTGATGAGCCTATGCTAGAAGGGGCATCTTGTCCCAAGGAGTTGAAACCAGGCAGGGTTTTTTTCCCCTTCCTTCTTTCTTCCACTTCCTTTGCATTCTTCACAGTATAATGTTAATCATATAATAAGGTATTTTAGGTATAATAAGGATTTTATTGGCATAAGCAACTCTCTCCTTGAAAGTCAGTAAGTTCTTAAAGAGATACCTAGAGCACTGAGAGGTTGAGCAACTTCCTAAGGGCAGCTATGTGACATAGTAGAGTGCCATTTCTGAAGTCAGAAAGATTGAAGTTCAAATCCAGCCTCAGACACTTATTAGCTGTGTGTTCCAGGGCAAGTCACCTCTGTCTGCCTCAGTTTCCTCATCTGTAAAAGGACGATAATAATAGCACCTCCCTCCCAGGGTTGTTTTGAGGATCAAACAAGATGATAATTGAAAAACTCTTAGCACAGTGCCTGGCACAGAATAAGTGCTATATAAATGCTAGCTCTTTAGCACTTAGCATAGTGAAGCATAGTAGGTGCTTAATAATAGATTGGATTGATCAAAGTCGGTAAATGGCAAGGGTATTACATACACCATGACTGTTATTTTATTACTATTATCAGTAAGATTCTTCACAATCAGCCAGTATAAGTTGTTGCAGAAAAGCCCTATAGTCAAAAAAATGTATATCAAACTTGGCCCCAAACTTTAACTTGTGAGGTCTAACAAGGAAACAGGAACTTCTGTATGTTCTGGGAACTTGGTCAAGTGTAAATGGTTTGCTAGTTTGGACAGAGTATTTGACAGAGTTAATCAGACCTCCTGAGGGTTTTGGCCTAAAAATAAACATACTGCAGGAAATTCACAAAACAAGTCACTTATTGAGCACTGTATCTGAGAGAAGCAGAGTCACACATGGAAAGTTTCTGAATCTCTTTGACCTTTATCCCCAACATTATGTTTTCTGAAGCTTCTAGTCTGAGAACACAGCACAATTCACAGCATGATACCTACAAGCCACTGGCATAAAAGTTACAAAGCCGAAAGTAATCAATGAGGCTTGGTTTCTGAAAAAAATAGAAAAG
The DNA here is from genome assembly GCF_900497805.2 of Vombatus ursinus. Classification (NCBI taxonomy): domain Eukaryota; kingdom Metazoa; phylum Chordata; class Mammalia; order Diprotodontia; family Vombatidae; genus Vombatus; species Vombatus ursinus. Next base: position 15,266,751 of record NW_020954723.1, read on the forward strand.
ATGGAAAGGAGAAAAATAGCCTACAAAGTCTTAGAAAATTAGATTACATAAGCAGATCATTTAAATATTCTATCTTTTTGAATACTCAATCTTCACTTCAAAGTATTGGAGGGGGGATGGTATGGGGCAGACAGGCTTTAAAAAACTAAATTTAGTCCATACCTCCCCGCTTGGAATACACTTCCTCCTCTCCTCTGCCTCGTATAATCCTTAGCTTACTTCAAGGCTCATCTCACGTCCCATACCCTCTTTGAAGGTTTTCTGGATCCCCCTCATTGTCAGTGCTATCTCCCTCCTCAAAGTATCTTGTTATTTATTTGTATCTTTATTTTCAAACATAATAGAATGTAAGATCCTTGAGAGCACAATCTGATTGGAGCGCAGGTTTTTCTTGTCTTTCTTCCTTTCTTTTTTTTGGGGGGGGGGGGGGAGGGGGTTCTGTATCCCCACTATCTAGCATAATGTCTTGCTTATAATCACTACTTAATTGAATACTAGGTAATCATTAAATTGAATTACCAAAGACAGAAATAATAGCTAGCATTTATAAAGCTTTTTAAGGTTTGAAAAATGTTTTTACATATTTTACCCCATTTGATACTCACAAAACCTTTGTGAGGCAAGTGCTTATTTTTATCGTCATTTTATATATGGAGTAACTAAGGCTTAAAGTTATTATTTGCTCAGGGGGAGGCAGCTACTAAGTATCTGAGGCAGTATTTGAACTCAGGTCTTCCTGACTCCAACCCCAGCATCTAACTGCCCTATAGAAAATAGTCTTTTAGTGGGTTTCCAATTTCTCTCTCTCTCTCTCTCTCTCTCTCTCTCTCACAGACACACACACACATATACGAGTATGTGTCTGTGTATGTGTATATTATGGTATTATATGTGATATATTATGAAATATATTCTAAATAATTATATATTATGCAATAATATTATATATAAATATATGATTTGTTATATTTGTGTCTCCCTTCCCTGTCTCTATCTCTCTCTGTCTCTGCCTCTCAATCTGTGTGTGTCTCTTTCTCTGTCTCCCTCTCTGTCTCTATATCTGTGTGTATGTCTTCATAAATATAGATATAGATGTAGATGTAGATGTAGATGTAGATGTAGATGTAGATGTAGAT
>NW_020954723.1:15267896-15268048 GCF_900497805.2 Vombatus ursinus
GATGTAGATGTAGATGTAGATGTAGATGTAGATGTAGATGTAGATGTAGATATAGATAGATATAGATATGGATATGGATATGATATGGATATGGATATAGATGTAGATGTAGATGTAGATGTAGATGTAGATGTGGATGTGGATGTGGATGT
>NW_020954723.1:15268058-15273223 GCF_900497805.2 Vombatus ursinus
GATATGGATATGGATATGGATGTAGATGTAGATGTAGATGTAGATGTAGATGTGGATGTGGATGTGGATGTGGATGTGGATGTGGATGTGGATGTGGATGTGGATATGGATATAGATGTAGATATAGATATAGATATAGATATAGATTTAGATATAGATATAGATATAGATATAGATATAGATATGGATATATCTCCAAAGCTATCTTCAATCATTGGCCATTTAAAAGTTGCCCTAGTTACTAGGTTCATGTGATACTTTGGGTCAGTTTTCACTTAAAAGCACAGTGGGCAAGCAGACATCAATGTGATTTTTGCCAGACTAACTAAAGCGCATATTTTTTGTTTCTAGAACCAAAGATTGTTTGATATTGGCTCCTGCTTTGACTATGGGGGAATTTATTTATATTTAATGTTCTTACTGTACCATCTGAATATCTATTAGTTGATTGTAAATATAATAATAATGTGTTAACAGAATGTTAGCATATTGTTATGCCTTACAAAGTATGAATACATCTCCATGATTGAATCAGGAGAGCAATATCATTGAATGAATTATGATTGGACATGCCTTGGGCTGCTTCCTCCCACCCCCAACAGCCTAAAGCTTAGCAGCAGAGATATTGGCCTAGAAGAAGAAACTCTATCCAATAGTTATTGAGTCAGTCCAAGAGAGAATAAGGCACAATTGAGGGAGCAGAGACACATTCTCTCAAGACAAACATGACAAAAAGTAAAAGTAATCATGAGCCTGGAAGTAGCCTCCGGAAAACCCCCTGGAATTAGAGAAAAAAAAAAAGCTGTATGGACTAACAATAGAGATAACCTTGGCCATTGAGAGTTGGGCTACAGAATGGAATTCAAGAAAAAAGGCAGGGCTGAAAGGTCTCACAGTAACAAAGGAGTGAGTAGCTTTGGCTAAATGTGATCCTCACATGTGCTTCCTTATAATTTTACTCTAAATTTTTGCCCGCTCTTTCTGTACATACCATATTTAGGAGATAGGTGTCCAGATTTATGAGAGAAATGTTTTGTAGTTACTGTTTTTATTGTGCTACCTTAGTAAATACCTTTGCTTAGAATTAATTATGCCTAGGTGCTGAATGTTAATGGGAAATACACCAGTTGGGGCTGTGAGCTATTGTTTTAGGAGTAGTCACCTACAAGGTGCTCTGGAAGGAAAGTTGAAGTAGCCAAAAGGGTGTGATACATACATACATACATACATACATACATACACACACACACACACATATACATATATATATATATATATTCACACATATTATCTTATTCAGCATTTTGGCCATCCAAAGCAGAGTCTAAATAGCTGATGGCTAATCTACAAATGTTGCCCTGTACCTACCCTACCTCCATTCTCATAACTCCCATCCCTACCCCTGAGTTCTCACATTCTGCTCATTCTCAACCAAGGAACCAAAAGCCCTCCCAACTCTTTTGGGCCCCATTTGACACCTCCAGCCCCTTCCATATTCCTTTGACTTTTTATTCTCAATCTCTGGAGATTACTGGTAATTATGTCTATGACTCTGCCTTAAGGTAGTAAAAATGTAGTCTACTCTTTAAGAAAGCTAAAGCTGTGATTGAATTACCAAATGACTCTGAGAAGAGGTTTGTGCCTTGTAAACAAGGTATCATCCAATGTCCTGGAATATTTTGATAGATCTGTGATTATTGTGTCCATGTTGACATTCTTTCTAATAGTATAGGCAGCAACTTATCTGTCCCTTGTAATCCAGGACAACTCTTATTCATGTTCATAACATGCTATGGCTTATTCATGAGTCTGTACATTAATTAGCCTTTAAGCAAGCTGTGACTTCTTTAATTGTTCAGAGACTATCACGTTCCATACATTGGAGCTAATATAGCATCACTGGAAGAATAAGTATCTTTTAAAAAAATTTTTGTTTTTCCCCAATTACATGTAAAGACAATTTTAACATTCTTTTTTTTTAATGTTGAGTTCCAAATTCTCTCTTTCTTTCCCTCCCCTTTCCCCACTTATTGAGAAGGAAAGCAATTTCATATAGATTATGCATGTGCAGTCATGCAAAATATATTTTCATATTAGTCATGTTGTGAAAGAAGACACAAACCAAAAGAAAAAAAAGAAAGAAAGTGAAAATTGTATGCTTCTATCTGCATTCAGACTCCATCAGTTTTTTTTTTCCTCTAGAGGTGGATAATATTTTTCATCATGAGTCCTTTGGAGTTGTCTTGGATCATTGTATTACTAAGAATAGCTAAGTCATTCACACTTGATCATCACATAATATTACTGTTCTGTGCACAATGTTCTCCTGGTTCTGCTTACTTCACTTTGCATCAGTTCATGTAAGGCTTTCGAAGTTAGTTTTGTTTTGTTTTGGTTTGGTTTGTTTTTTGGGGGGGGTTAGTTATTTTCCAGAAATCAGCATGCTCATCATTTCTTATGGAACAATAGTATTCCATTATATTCATATACCACAACTTCTTCAGTCATTCCCCAGTTGATGGTCATCCCCTCAATTTCCAATTCTTTGCCACCACAAAAAGAACAGCTATAAATATTTTTTTACAAATAGATCCTTTTCCTTTTTTTTTTTAAATTGGGATGCAGACTGAGCAATGGTATTTCTGGATCAAAGAGTATGCACAATTGGATAGTCCTTTGGGCATAGTTCCAAATTGCTCTCCAGAATGGTTGGATCAGATCCCAACTCCATCAACAATGGATTCATGTTCCAATTTTCCCACATCTAAAAAATAGGTGTTTTTTTTAATACTTCCATGTTTCATGGAACATTAAAAGAAGTGTACTATTTCCTAAATTCAATCTAACCAATACTCTTCCTCCCATTAAAATCTGTAGCCAGTTCATTGCTCATCTCCAGTGTGTATCCAAGGTATATGTCCTGATGGACTAGCCCTTTGGGTTATTCATCCAAATGCATATCATAATCGGAAGCCCTTTATTAATTGTTTTCATTTTTTCTCCTGAGTGAGCAGTTATGCTAAACTCTTTCAAGTAATCATGGATCTCATTTAGGAGGCTCTATAGTGTCCAATACTGTTACAAAACTAACTTAGGGAAAATCTATTATATCTTTTCAGGAAAATGGTTCAGAATGTTCTTAGTTACAATGCAACAAATGTAAGAGCTGGCAAGAACTTTTGAGATGATTTAATCTATTCCCTTCATTTTCAAGTGAGATACCTGAAACCCAGAAAGGTGGAGACTTGCCCAAAGCTACTCACAGTTAAGTAGTGATAAAGCAAGAACTAGAATACAATTTTCCTAACAGATTCTTTTTCCATGACACCATCTTGCATGATACCTGCCAAGCCTGTGAAAGCTCTGTCATCTGAACTGACTGGATCCCTATGAAGAGACTAAGCCTTACCTCCTAAGTCAAGCAAACAATGAAAAATGTTGTTTTCTTTCCTGAAGTATCATCTTTCAGAAAAGCATCCAAATAAATAAAAATTTGATATCTCTGCATAAATAATACTTTATCTGCTTGTCACTGATACTTGCTGCTGACAAATTGGCATGAATATTTGGGATGCTTAAAAAATGGAGACATTTTGTTGAAATATGCATATATTTGAGTAAACAGAAGAGACAGTGGGAACACAGAAATATGCACTATGGGCAAGGAAATGGAGGCCGTTCACATCCCTTAGGGTAGCTCTAACTGTGTCTGGTGAGGACAAAAAGCTCTTTATCAGTCTTCCTTCAGGATTGATCAAACTCAAATAGGATAGGAGTAGGGGGGAGGGAATGAAATTAGAGTTAAAAGGAGAAATGAAGCTATGCTGTCTTAAACTCTTTTCCTGAGGCAAATTTCTTCTATGTTACTAATTTGGCCCTTTCTTTAAATTAAGTGTCACAGAGAAAGATTTAATTTTGATCTACTCTAGTCATAAAAGTTATTACATTAAATGTTTGTTGAGGAGGAAAATCCTTATTGCTTTTTAACAACTATTCTGTGGATTCCTTTTTCCATTTTCAAAAGTTCATTTACACAGAAATCATGAGGCTCAGGAAAGCAAAAGTATAATTAAGAGTGTTGATTAGAGGCAGATATTGTGAAATAAGATGCCTCACTGGTTCAATGCATTTAGTGCAACTCAATGTACCACTGGAATCCATCCTTGGCTTTCACTGGTGGTCCTTTGATTTATAGATACACTGCAGCATTTTCTAGGAAAAAAAACAATGCATTTGCATCAATGATTTACAGAAGGAAGACCTAAAGTCCTTAATTATTTTACTGCTATGTAAATGAATTATCCAAGTGAGATATAACTTATATTTCTTAACTTAGCAAAATAAACATCCTATAAAGAGACATACCTTCTTTTGTTTGAGAGTTGAGAGACAATGGAAGCAGAATGTTGCATTCATTGTCAAGAGAAGGTAATGAACATATTAATGGCTTTTGTGTAATTGTCACTGGGCAAAAGAGGTATGGGTACCTTGGATAACTGCCTGGAGATTATTGCTGCAAAAAAAAGCATCAAAACTTTGAAAAATAATCTAGACATCCTATAAAATTTAAATCTACACAGCTTGAGTGGCCACTGTTCCTTGTTATCATCTTTTCTTTTCCCTCTTAAATGTCTTTACTCCCTACGTTGCTATCCAAATTGTAGAATGCATAATTTTAATCTACACAGTCCTCCCAGAGCCATTTTATTATCACAGTTTATAATGTGATAGGAAAGGTGTTCTTCCCATCATGCTTAAGAATCTGAAGAGCTGCAAGTAGAAGACGGATTAGCCTTATTCTGTTGGTCCCCTGAGGCAGAATCTAGAACAGTGGGTAGAAGTTGCAAAAAAGGCAAATGTAGGCATTATGTCAGGGAAAAAAATATTCCTAAACACTGGAACTGTTGAACAGTGGAATGGGCTGCCTGGGCAGGTAATGAGTTCCCCTTCATGGGAGGTCTTCAAATACCAGCTAGATGCGCACTTGTCTATTCTTTTTGGCTTTAAGTTAGAACAGATGGCAGATGAAATCCCTTCTGTTTTCAAATCCTGTAATTCTGAGTTATTGTGTGTGTGTATGTGTGTGTGTGTAGATAGATAAATAGGTAGATAGATAGATAGATAGATAGATAGATAGATAGATAGATAGATAGATAGATAGATAG
>NW_020954723.1:15273233-15361728 GCF_900497805.2 Vombatus ursinus
TAGATAGATAGATAGATAGATAGATAGATAGATAGATAGATAGATAGGTATGGGTATGGGTATGGGTATGGGTATGGGTGTGGGGTAGATATGGGTGTGGGTATAGGTATACATTATTGCTGCTAAGTCAGAAGGGATGGGCCAGTTTGATACTAGTTTTGATTGTGTAATGAAATAGCAGTCTGACTACCTAAATCAAGAATGAGGGATCTTGAGGCTGTTTTCAAATATATAGAAACCATAGAATTTTGGAGCTACCTATGGAGCTAAAACAAAGTGCAATAGATGGTTTTCTACACTGGCCTTCACTGTGAGGACTACAGAAGAAAATAGCATTTTTTTCCTGGGACAAACTCTTTGATTCTCATGTTAGGGAATATGAGAATGGGGGAAGGCAAACCTGAATCTGGTTTATTCTCCAATAACTGTATTGGTTTCCTTCAGACACACAAAAGACAGAGTACCAGTAAGGGGAAAAAGTAGCAAGTTATCAAGGTGGAAGAAGGGGAAGGTGACTTAGGCAGGTACCCTATCAGTTTTGGCTTTCTATTAGGAAGACATGAGGTACTTGTAGGTCATTGAACTGGTAATAAAAATATATTTACATAGCCATGACTTAGAAAAGATATTCAACAAAGATATTTTAGCATTTCCCTGAACAGATTGTGTACTCCTCCATCACCACCACCCTTATCTACATATTGAAATGGTCCTCATCAGCAACCCTGACCCAATGTAGGTGACCAGCCTCACTGAAACAATGAGATATCTTAGAAAGAGACAGGAAGCAACATATACCAGGAGAGTCGACCGCCATGACTATCTTACCCAATGCCTCCTCTTGGACCATAATAGAGACAAGTCAGGACCCTGAACTCAAGAGCCCTGAGAATAACATTGCCCCTACACCATCAACTTTGCTTCTCATCTGGCTCTTCCAGTCATCATTGAGGGGGATAAGCCTGTGGAGAAGGGGCCCACTATCCTTACTACAACTAACACCCATCATTGACCAACAGCCACCAAAAGGCAGATAAGCACCATGCCCTAGGAATACTACCTCCCTGTCCCAAACTACTGTCCTTGATGCCAACTTAGCCCTTATATCCATCATGCAGGGAAGCGGTCACTATGTTGATGAGACCTGGCAACTGCCTCTACAGTGTACAGCTCCTACCTCCTCTGCAGTAACAGCTCCCGAAGACCTAGAAAAGAATGTTCTAGCTCAGATTCCTAAAATCGAGCCACTGTTCTGATTCTTATAATCTAGCCATTGCTTTGATTCTTAAAATCTAGCCACTGCTTACCCATGTCCAGACTCCTTAAGAGTCTGCCCAATATGACGGATGTTCTAATAAACCTTGTCTTTGACTGAAAAAAAAAGAAAAAAGAAAAAGAAAAGAATTTTCTCACCCCAAATTCCTTGGCATTATCAAATGGTTTAACAATATAAATGGATATGTTTTTATCAGTGGAAATGACATTTTTCCAGTTAGATTTTCATAACATATTTTCTAAAATCTAGGGCACATTAACTTTTCCAACTCTAAAATAAATGAAGAGTTTAAATTTACTAGCTTCAGGGTGTCCCTTAGATCTTAGTGCATTTTTAAGTTTCAATAGTTTAAATTGCTCTAAGACTTTTGGGACACCTGTATTTGTGTCACATTAATGCTGTTAAGAGAAGGCTCCTTACCCACTTAATGCCTGGGTAGCAGCTTTCCTCTTGTACCTCATAATATGGAAATTGTCAATTTTTCCCACAGTCAACTGGAGTATTGAAGTGTTTGGTGTGTCTTTGAGGAGAAAACCAAGTAATAAAAGAAAACTTCAACATGGGAGTAATTCTGAATCCCCATTAAATCAGTTAGTGTGAATCTTAGATTTGCAGACTATCTCCTGTTGCAAAGTTATGTTTAAATCTTGGAAGCCTCAAGTCTCTTCAAGTAGAGAAATGTTAAGGGCTTCAGAGGTAAGAAACTGAAATTAGTTGAAATATGGAAGAAAGGGAAAAGATAAAAAGAATTCTATATAGATACTCCTTTGCTTATTGACAACTAAGAAGAAGTGAAAGGAACGTGAAAAGAGCCTACAAATGTTTGAAAGCCATAAATACAGAAAATTCTTTAAGAAGAAATAGGGGGAATAATGAAGAAGTAATAAATAGGATGAAATCACCTGGGGATAAAGTTCAAGCTTTTCCATGTTCCCATCCCTGTCAAAATACACTTGACATTGTGTATGCACCAAGTAGCTAATGATCCTGAAAGTTGACTAAAATCTTCTTTTGTTTCAATATGCAGAAGATGGTATATCAAGCATCCTTGGTTGACTATTACAGCTGCCACTCTGATTTCCCATTGCCCGCTTGAGGGTCCAATTAAAATGGAAGAAGGCTGGAGTTTGTGTTTATTTGCTACCAATATCTACATATTACTCACTTTGATTTCTCTAGACATAAAGACAGTTGGGCTTGTGGGAGGGAAGAGGCAAAAAGACGGGTGAGTGCCATCTGCTCAGATCATTAGGGGCAGCCTGTCAGCTGAGTATTTAAGTAATTCTTTCCAGAGGATACATATCAGCTTTACAAGCCCACAGCTGTAGGACCACTGCTCTCTGTGTGTAGCTACTAGTTAAGCCTAAAGCCTAGAGGTTGTCTTTGCGTTGTTTTCTCTTTTGGATTTACCCAAAAGTTCTCATATATATGCCCCACATAATAAACAGCATAGACAATGGATCTCAATGGCACCCACACAACTGGTTTGAAAAGTGAATAATTCTTAGATGTGGTCATTATGGGAATTAATTTTGCTTGACTATGAATATTTGTTACAAGGGCTTTTCTTTTTGTTTCTCTTTGGGGACTAGGGAAGGTTGTAGTGGAAAAATAATTTTTTAAAAATGGAACAATTCATCCATGTCGGGTACAGTGATAAGAATGCTAGGTTTGACCCAGAAGACATGGTTTTCTATATTAGATCCACTTCATAGCACCTTGTAACCTTGGGTACCACTTCTACACCTGGATCTCAGTTTCCTCATCTATAAAATAAGAGTATAGCACAAAAGGACCTTGGAGATCTCATCTAATGCTAAATCTAAGATTCCTAATTTAGCAGGACAGAAGAACAGTTACAGTGGTTTATATATTCTCCACAATAACCAATCATCAATTAGTGCATATATGTGTGTATGCATTTTAGAGATAGATAGATAGATAGATAGATGCATTTGACAGAACCAATTGTTTGCAGTATTAGTCTTTGAAACCTAGACATTGGGACTTCTTGTAGATTATGTAAGACCTAGAAAGCAAACATCTTAAGGAAGCTGTTGTTTTAAAAAATCTTTTTAAAAGGACCATCATGTTATCATTTTTGCCAGTTTTCAAAACTGTAATTGATTCCATAAGCAGTTAGTAATGCCAATGCATATTCCCACATTCTATCTTACTTTCTCAATGTCATCATACATCTGTATCTTACATCAGTATGTTACTATCTGCCTGTGTAAATTCAGCTCTTCCATTCATTTAAATGATTAAAAAACCCTAAGAAAAAAGGAAACACCTGGAAGATTCTGTTCAATTTTCTTGAAAATTATTGACTGATTTTCCCAACATGGCCTCTAAAGAGGTTCCCCATCCCCATTCCCTTACCACTGGAAGGGACTCTAAAGTCCCTTCTCTCTCCAAATCTATCATCTTGAAAATTTTTTATTAAAACAGATCATTTGCTCTTATCTTTGGTCAGACAGCAAAGAACTAACCAGAGACAATAGGTGGAAACTAAGCTTAAATTTGGTCCAGTTTCTTTGAATCCATTGGTATAGAGACACATGCTAATCTGATTATAGCAAACTATGCCTGAAGCTTTAATAACTTTTTAAGTCAATTCCCTTATGCTTACCTTTGGCTATTCAGGTGAGAACTGCCACTCCTCAAACTGGAAAAGCCCAAATATCCTCTCTAGAAACCTCTCTCTTTACAAATTATTCACATGTGTCGGAACTTGTTAGTGAGTTATTGGTGAGTGACTGCTGGATCTCCTCACAGTCCCTGTACTAGGGGCCTTTGACTTGTGTGTAATGTGGTACAAAGATAGCTTTTCAGATTGGAGCTCTCCTTTCAAAATTAGCCTTGGTCTGTAGTGGCTGAATGTCATCACATCAGATAGATGCTTCATTTCCAAAAGCCAAGGAACATTCATCTCAGAACAGTTTGAAGGGCATGAGCATCAACATCTTGAAAAGCACCACTAAAGAGAATTTTAGCAATCAATCCATGCAGAGTTTCCTTAAGAAAAACTGAAAGACATCCAAATTCTCCTCAAACTGAGAAAGTACAGGCCAGGTGCATGGAAAATGTCATTGATTTTTTTTTTTGTCAAACTTGGCTGTATTTCATGCATACTTTGCAATGATTTAGGGTTTCAGATGGATAATATACTTGGTGGTTTTACTTGGAGGCAACCAAAAAGCTAGGTGAGAACTCAGAAGTTTCAGCTGACTTTCCTTTTCTACTCAGGTGTTTCCCCCCACAAAAAATCCAGGCAATTTAACCAAAGGGAGGAGGTATGATTCTATGGGAACCAAAGGAATAAGCATTCACCCAGAAAGCTAGGTATCTGAGCTTCTATCTAGCTCTGGTAACCACTAGGAATCAAGAGCGGCTTGGCACATTGTTATCAGGATTTAAAGAGGAGGGTATTATGGAGAGTAAAGGCTTTAAACTTATCCAAATCTAACAGAGAGAGCTAGGTGGCACAGCGGTAGAGCACCTGACCTGGAGTCAGGAAGATTCATCTCCCTGAGTTCAAATCTGGCCTTAGACAATAACTGTATGACCTTGAGCAAGTCATCTGATGCTGTTTGCTTCAGTTTCCTCATCTGTAAAATGAGCTGGAGGAGGAAATGACAAACCATTCCACTATCTTTACCAAGAAAATCCCTAATGGGGTCACAAAGAGTCAGACACACAACTGAACAACAACAAACTTTCTTCTCTGGATATTGAGTTGTAGTTGATGAGACAATTGCCAGGCTGAATCTTGTGTATTGCTCCCCAGGATGATAGCAGCAAGATCTGATCTGGAAGATGGCTCATGTCCAGCAGTAAGGGAAGAAAGGATGAGGGGTAGCACTCCCAGGGTTCTTGGCCTTATTTGCCTTTAGGTGGTGTTGGTCACTGGTCGGTGATGGCGGTAGCAAGGAAGTTTGGTCCTTTATTTACAACGATTGTTCTTGCTTTCAGGGCACTGGTCTATCTACATTAGGATCTGAGAAGAGGCAGTAGCTGAGGTAGTTACAGTACTTTGATTTGCCTAACACATGTCCCCTCCTAGCTCTCCCTAGGGGTGCTTTGATGCTTCAGTAAGGTTGACTTGCCCATCCCATAAGAGGCAGTTCATCAGCACTTAGTGAGATTGGCTATACCTTTCACCCTTGGCTACACCCAAGGTATTGTTTCCTTGAATTATAGCTGCAGGGACTGGCCTGGAAGTAGGACCTGTAGTCTAGGAGGCATTGCTATTCCCAAAACTCTTGGGTTCAAGTTGCTGGATCATCTCCATTAGAGTTATATATTCTTCTTTGTATAACCTTGAGAAAAGATGATGGAAAGGCATACAATCTAATTTCAAATGTTTCAAAAGCGAGACATGATATTCATATTATGTACCAAATTATCAGTATTACCAGGGTCCATATCTTAGTATCATTCACTTTTTCCTTTCACTTAAATGAGCAACAAACCCTAACAAAAAAGGAAATATTCTAAAATGGAAGTTTTCACATGAGTTTCTTTGAAAATTACTGCCTGGTTTCCTTTAGGTTTGTCCTAATTTCTTGGTAGAGTGAGATAGACTAATGAGGTTTCTTAAAATCTAGAGAGATAATATGGTATCATAGGAAGAGTTTTGGATTTGGAGTCGGAAGACCTGAAATCACATCCCAATTCTGACACTTAATACTTTGTGTGACCTTGGACAAATCACCTAATCTTACTACACTTCAGTTTCTTCACCTACACAATGGTTGTATAGATTATCCCTTTGTTGTTGTTCAATCATTTTTCAGTCATGTCCAACTCTTTGTGACCCCATTTGGGGTTTTCTTGGCAAAGATACTAGAGTAGTTTACCATTTTCTTCTCTACCTCATTTTACAAATGAGGAAACTGAGGCAAACAGGGTTAAGTGATTTCTCAGACAGCTATTAACTGTCTGAGGCCAGATTTGAACTCAAGAAGATGAGACTTTTCAACTCTAGGCCTGGCACGCTATCTACTGTTCTACCTAGTTGCCCCAGCCTATCCCAACATGGCCTCTAACGAGGTTCCCTGTCCCCATTCCCTTACCACTGGAAGGGACTCTAAAGTTCCTTCTCTCTCTAAATCTATCATCTTGAGAATTTTTTATTAAAACAGATCATTTGCTCTTATCTTTGGTCAGGCAGCAAAGAACTAACCAGAGACAATAGGTGGAAACTAAGCTTAGAGTCAGGAAAGTCTTGGGTCTGAATTCTGTGTTTGACATTAGCACAGACAAGTCAATCCAATGCATTAGAGGCCTTCTCCTATGATTATTTTCTGTGTATTAGCATGTTTTTTACATTCCTTCAGTACCAGTGCAGACTTTTGATGGTCTGATTTCCCTCATTTGCTAAATGAACAGGTTCTTTAAGTCTTAGTTTCCTTATCTGTAAATAGAGATTATAATATCTGTAGTATCTACCTCCCAGAGTTGATTGTGGGGTGCAGGAGGGATCAAATGAGATTATGTAGATGGAGCACTTAGTGAAACTAAGGTATTAGAAAATGTGAAGCCTTAAAAAGAGTGTTGGCTTTGGATACCAGAGAGACATAGGTCTAAATGCTGCCTCCAACATTTATTAGCTATGTAAGCATGGGTAAGTCATTTAATATCTCTGAGTCTCTATTTCTTCAGTTATAAAATGGGAATGATAATAGCACCTATCTCCCAGAGTTATTTTGAGGGTCAAATGAGATAAAGTACAGAAGGTAATTTGGAACATTTTGTTGTTGCTGTTTTGTTGATGTGTTTCTCTAATAACAAAGTTAAACAGTTAGGTAAAAGCAGCCAGGTGGCACAGTGGATAAAGAGGCAGGCCTGGAGTCAGAAAAAACTGAGTTCAAATCCAGCCTCAGATATTTACTAGCTGTGTGACTCTGAGCAAATTACTTAAGCCTGTTTGCCTCAGTTTCTCATCTGTAAAGTGAACTAGAAAAGGAAATGGCAAACCACTCCAGTATCTTTGGCAAGAAAACCTCAAATGGGATCAGAAAGAGCTGGACGCAACTGAAGCAACTGAACAGCAACAAATAATACAGTGACCTGATCTGAACGTGCATGTAACATTTCACATCCATAGCATCCCTCCCCATAACTCTCTTTTAAAAATGTTCTATATTCTCTTTCTTTTCTGTTTTCTCTCTCACCTCCCGTCCTATTTGGGGAGAAAAAAGGTAAAATAAATGTTGTAACAAATATGCATAGTCAAGCAAAATAAACTCCCTCAATGGTTATATACAAAAATACATATCTAATTCTGCACCTTAAATCTGTCATATCTATGTAATAGCATGTTTTATCATTGGTCCTCTGGAATCATGAATTATCATTCTGTTGTTCACAGTTCCACAACTTTCAAAGTTATTTGCTTCTACTTTACTGTTGTTATTCTATAAATCATTCTCCTGGTTCTGCTCCAATCATTCTTCTTGAGTTTATAGAAGTACTCAAAATTGTTCATGAGGTTATCCAATGCATTGGAGGCCTGCTCTGATGGTTATTTTGTTGTGTTAGCATATTTTATATTCCCTAGGTATCAGTGCAGAACTTAGATTGTCTGTACATTATCCTTCATTTGTTAAATGACCAGTCTTTTTTGATCATAAACTTCCTGAATGTTATTTTTTACATCACTCTTGCTCTTATCTTTGTATATATATTTTGACCTACATTTACCCATCACAAGATACCTCAGAAATGTTTACAACCAAAGAAACAAATATAAGACAGGTTAAAAAAAAGACACAAAGATTAAAAAAAAATCCACAAAATCCACCCCCAGTAGACTGTAGGTTCCTTAAGAACGGGGACTATTTCCTTTCTTTATATTCCCAGCACTTAGAACAGTGCCTGGAACATATTAGGTACACTTAATAAATGTTTTTTGATTGACTAACATAATAAGTACCTCTTACATTTATACTTCTGCTTTCTGTATGTACATGTAAACATTTAACACATAAACATCATAGAAATCAATTTTCCTTCATGTGTTAGTGATACCTCATTGAAAAAAGATATTATAGATTATACATGTTTCTGATAAGAGGTTTTGTTTTCCTTGCTTTCTCAATTGAAGAGGAAAAAGAAGGGAGGAAGAACAGGTGGATATTCATTTGAAAATAAAATTTAATTTTTTTAAAAAAAAATCCTGCATCAGAGAAACTGAAACAAGCCTAGCTGTAAATATCTAGAAATTTTTGGCTTATGTAACATTTTTGTTCATCTTCTAAAAACAGAAAAATGGTCTCATGAAACCCACACACATTATTTTTGAAATCCTAGAATACACCCAGAATTTAGAAGGCACTTCATGAAATCAAATAGCAATCTACCTGCTTTACTATGTCTTCAGATATTTCTGAGTTTACTGAAATTGGACCTGATAACTAGAATAGAGGATATTGTAATTGATGGACCACAGGAAGCAAAGGGAACACTGTTCCCTAGCAATAGGGCTTATTTCTTCAGCTGTGAATGAACCTACTAGACTTTTAACAGAATTTGGGAGGAAGCTGTTGCATAGTCATATGAATCTCAGATCAATCAACAAAAATTTCATCTCATTCCTGGAAACAGAACTGAGTTGATTTGTGATCCTTATCTCTGACTTAATTTATGCTTTCTTATGAAAGAGTGGGTAGTGTGAGTAAAGAGAAAGAAAATTGGAATCACTAAACCAGGCTGGGGCATCCAGCAGTGAGTCAGTATTTGTATGTATGTGTAAGTATGTGTACGTGTGTGTGTGTATATTTGTATTTATTCATTTTATGTTTATGCAATTTTTTTAATTTCCTTTCCTTCCCTATTAGAATGTAAGCTTCTTAGAAGTAGAAATTGTTTCATTATTTACACTTGTATCTCCAGGGCCTAGCACACAGTAGGTGCTTTAAAAATACAGATTGATTGATTGAAGATAACGTATAAAAGAGCTATTGTGGAGGTAGAAAAAAACATGATTTGGCAATAATTTGGGTATGTGACATGAATAAGACTTAGGAGTTGAGGATAATGCAGATTGTAGACCCAAGTGCTTGGGAGTTTATGATAACTACCCTCGATAGTTATCATAAAATTCAGAAGTGAGGAGGATTTGAGGGGAAAGATGATGAGTTATTTTTTGGACATGTTGAGTTTTAAATGCTCATGATATTTCCAGTTCAAGATGTCCAAAATACAGTTGATATAGGACTAGAAGTCTAGAGCTCAGAAAAGAGCTATACATATACATACACACACACACACACAATATATTATATATGCACATATGCATGTGTGCATACATATATGTATGTATATGTGTGTGCATGTATATATACATTATATATGTAGATTGATACACGTAGATACAGATAGATAAATCGTTTTCATGGAGAAGATAATTGAACCCACTGGAGCTGATGAGATTATCAAGTGAGAAATCATGGAGAAAAAAAGAGAAGTGGGCCCAGGGCAGAACCCTGGGGGACACCCACTACTAGTGGGTGTGAATGGATGAAGAGCCAGGAAATGAGATTCATAAGAGGTCAGAAGGACAAGAAAACTAGGAGAGAGAAATGTCATAAAAACTGAGGAGGGAGAGAATATCCAAAAGAAAAAGGTAGTCCACATGTTGCAGAGTGGCCAAGAAGTTTGGGGACCAAGAAAAGCATACAAATTATAATAAGGAAAGGAGAGGTTTGGTATTTCTTCAAGATATAAAAGGTAGGTATTACAGAGTTCCAAAATATTCATTCTAATTAGTTCCATATAATTGGAACCTGTGGTACCTAAAGAACAAATGTAAGAGATTCATTCTTCCTTGTTCTTTCCTCTTCCTAGTGCCATTCCTACTCAATGATGAAATTAATTATCTGCTTAAAGAAACAAATTATGCATGTACAAATCACAAGTTATAAGTTGGTTCAATTACATTTCTTGGGACTGGGTCAAAATAGGAAAATTTGGAGAAAAAAATTAAGATGGTATCAGCAGCAATCTCAAAGAAAATACGCACTGTGCTTCTTTTGAGATATCACAGTAAAGTAGCACACTGCCCAACATAAGAATGAAGTAGGTGGTCAAAATAGCTTCTGAACTAATTAGAAAGAGCCAAAATATTTTTAATTGATGATGGAAAATCACAATAAGCTCATAAAAGAAGCAAGAAAACCCATCTTTTTTTTAGTCTAGCACTTGCAAATGAGTTATAAGCATGGAGCAAATCCCATCTCAGTTAGCTAACCTCTCTAATCCTCAGTTTCCTCATTTATAAAGCAAGGAACATAATTCCTAAAGCACTTAACTCAAAGAGTTGTTGAGAGGCCTAATGGAGAAAGTATGTGGAACTTTACAAAATGTAAAGTAGCATAAAATGTCAGGTATGTATAATAATAACAATAAGGCTATCTCAGTTTTCTTGTCTTTTTGAAAGAGATCAAGTAGAAATGGTAAGTAGCCAAGTCATTATTTTGCTATTATTCTTTTATATTTAAGTGTTGTGTGGATTATTGATCAAGAGTCCTGGGATGTCAGCTCATCTTCTGCAGACTCTGAAAACATCTTTGGAACAAGTTCAGTAGTGAACAGAACAACAGGAATGACATGTACCTCACCCCAATTTCTTCTGCCACGTCTCTAAATGTTGAAAACTTTATATCCCATATAGTTTGAAGATTGTGAGCAGTTTGCATGATGAAATCTATTTTTCCTGAACTGTTATGACCCAATGTCATGGGACCTCATAGGTGATAGTCTGCCTGTGATGATATTCTAGTTTTAGTATATTTTACTGGTTGAATTCTAAAGAATATTTGGGGGTTTATATCTGAAGCTTTAGAATATGTTGTCTATTATTTTGTAACGTGTATTTTTTTAAAGCTTCTGGAATAAAATTCTAGCCATATCATCATGTCTTTCTGTGCATCTAGAAGATGCTAATTTGTATACAGTGCGGTGATACATTGTACAGTTCATTGGGGTTGGAGGTAGATAGGAATGAGGACCAGGAAAAGTGGCATGTAGAAGGTGGTACCTGCTTTATTTTGAAGAAAGAGAAGGATTCTATAAGGCATAGAAGTAAGTGCCTCAGGACTGTATCTATACAAAGGAGTGGAGACCAGGAATGAAGTACAATGTATGAGAAATAGAGAGAAGGTCTACTTAGCTGGATCAAAAAGCATGGAACACGAAGGTGTCTCAAAGTATGTCCAATAAGACTGGAAAGATAGGTTGAAGTATAGTTCTGAAGGGTTTTAAAAGGAGATAAGACAGACAGCTAGACAGCGCAGTGGATATAGCACCGACCCTGGAGTCAGGAGGCCCTGAATTCAAATCTGGCCTCAGGCCAAACACTTGACACTCACTAGCTGTGTGACCCTTGGCAAGTCACTTAACCCCAGTTGCCTGGCCAAAAATTAATAAATAAAAACAAACAAACAATAAAAGGAGAATAAAAGAGATAAGGCAGGCATATCATAAAGAAGCTGTTGCAAGAATTTAAGCAAAAGATGATGAGGGATTGGAATAAAGAGGTGACTGAGTAGAAAAAAAAGGAGTCACACCATGAAGGAAGAAATAACAAGATTGAGTAAATGACTGGATATAGGGGGCGAGGGATATCAAGGATACACTAAGCTTATTAACCTGAGTGACTTGAAGAATGGTGGCATACTCAACAGAAATCGAGATATTTGGAAGGAGGCTAGGGCTGGAGGGAAAGATAATAAATTCTATTTTTGGAAATGTTGAGTTTGAGATCCATTTTGAAATGTCCAATAGGGAGGTGATGACATGAGCCTGAAGAAGTTAGGTATATAGATTGGGGTTGGATATTTAGATCTATGAGTCTCAACTTAGAAATGACAATTAAATACAAAGAAGCTAATGAAGTCACCAAGAGAAAGAATATAGAAAGAGAAGAGAACCCAGGTAAAAGGAGAATATGCACACAAAAGGGGTATAATATGGACAACAGTAAGTAGTCAGACCAATATTTGGAGAACCAGGAAATTGTAGTGTCATGAAATTCCAGAGAGAAAATAGTATTTAGAAGATAAGTATTGTCAACAGTTTCAAGTGCAGAGGGTTCCCAAGATGTGGGAGGATTGAGAAAAGACTATCAGATTTAAATACTAAGATCACTGGTAACTTTGAAGAGGGTAGTTTCAATTGCATGAGGAGGTCAAAAACCAGGTTGTGAAGGATTGAATAAGTTTCCCAGATTTTGGCTGAAAAAATAGGAGATAAATATAGAAAAGTAACTTGAGGTTTACTGAAGAATTGCTTTTGTTTTTTAAGGGTGGACTAGACTTGGACATGTTTGAAGGTAGTAGGGAATGAACTTGTAGATAAAAAGAGGTTGAAGATTGAAAGAAGAGGTAATGATTGAAGGGGCAATCTGTTAACGAAAATAGAAGGGTTATAAGACTAAGGACACATGTAAAAAGATTGGTCTTGGCAAGGAGAAATGCCAGCTACCAGAGATGTAGGGAAAGGAGAGAGTGGGAGATGATGTCAAGGGCATTTGAGATAAAAGGAAAGATAGAAGAAGGAGCTTATTGGGAATGCCCTAAATTCTCTTAGTAAAGTAAGAGGCAAAATTCTCTTAGAGAGCAAGGGAAGGGACATTTTAATGTATTTTGAGTAATGTTTAGTAAAGGAGAATCAGCAATCTCTTTTAAATGCTATTTATGTTGCCACAGAAAAAGTCAGAGAGGTATGTGGGGCAGACCCTTAGTCATAGTCCCAGTGCCTGACAGAAGAAGAAAGTAAAGTAAGCAAGCTTTATTGAAGGTAAATACTCATGATAAGCAGGGACAGTCAATGAGGATGGAAACAGATCAGTTTTGCTAGAGTCCCTGGAGGATAGGGCAATAAACAGGTAAAGTCCAATGAGTCAAGAAGAACAGGCATTGGGGGAAGGAAGGGCATCACCATTTTTAAAATGACAGAATTGAAGCTGGAAAAAGTAAAATGACTTGCACATGGTCACATACCTAGTAAGTGTTGAAAGCAAGATTCATATGTACGTCTCCTGACCTCAAGTCAAGCAATCTTTCTGCTATACCAAAATTCCCCTCAATTGGCTTCTCTGGCTTTTGCTACTTTTTAAAAAAAATTAATCTCTTTTAAATTAATATTATCATTTTTAAAGCATTTGTATGTCTTGAGACCACAGTTCCAGACACAAATTTCTTATAACCCTTATTTCAAATATATTAAGTAAGAAATAATAATGAAGTGGCTATAAGAATTTTTTAGCATATGTGAGACAAAGGATTCCTTGGAACAGAACATTCACCAGAAACCTGGGATAGGATGAAATTGGCTCCCCTCATGGTGAAGTACATTAGAATTGGGTTCATTTCTCTCTGAAGCAACTGGTTCTGACTTCAAGAAAAACAACTAACCAGACCATCCATCTGTCCGGATGTGTTCATCTATGCATTTCCTTTGCCTCCAGCTGGGTTAAGAAGCAGGTTATGCCCCCTGGATCATGTGGAGATTGTAGGGGAGGATTAAATATAACCTTTAGTCAAATCTTCCAGGAGAAAATCCTCATGGACTATACCCCTTCCTCTCCCCAAAAACACACTGACCATATGGAGAGGTGTTTCATATCCGAATACAGCTTACTACTGCCTCCCAACACTAAATTATTCAAGCATCCAAAAAGGGATGATTCTTGGCCTGGAGTGCTCTTTTGAAGTACACTCTATAATTAAGAACTTTGAAAGCAAAGAGGTAATTTGTCACATGTATTATTATAACAGAGTGGGGTCCCCCAGGTCTAAATTAGGTGCTTAATTAGAAATACCTATGTTAACGGAAACAAGTAGGTTGAAAGCAAGGCTCTCAGACTCTCAGCACACCTACATTAATATTGATTGAACTACCCAGTCAAGCCACTTAGACACACAGATCTTCTCTTGCAGGTGCCCCAGAGGCTGTTAGGATGTTACAACTTACATGCTCCAGCTTTCAATATGCCAGGTAGGATCTACACTATCAGGAAATATTAGGAAGGTAGTAGATGACAAGGAATTGGGATTAGTTGTTTCCCAGATAAGTAGTGTATGGAATTGGCACTTGGACCAGGAATCAGAATACTTGAGTTCTAATTCTATTGTTTCCATAATCTGTGAGAGGGAGGCAAGCCAGTAATAATATCATAAGAAGTTGGAAGGGACTTTGATGATTTATTTAGCCCAACTCCCTTATTTTTCAGATGAAGAAACTGAGGTACAGAGAGGTGACTTGCCCAAAACCGTAAGAGGTTTTGGCACAGCTGCATTCAAACCCAGGTCCTCTGACTTCAAGCCCAGAGCTATTCTTTACCATACCACAATATTCCTACAATTTACTTTTTTAAACCCCAAATTCTTCATACATAAAAGAACTTATAAAACAAGTATCCCAAAAATACATTAGACTTGCTTTATTATAAACTTAATTAAATTTCATCTACCTTGCCCTTTTGCTAAGATCCCAAAGTTTTCTTACTGTGGTAGCTCTTTGGGGTGCCATGAAACAGATATCTCAGGGTGAAACCACCCTAGGATAGCAAGTAACCATCACTTTAGGACACAAAACATGCTAAGTTATTACCAAGGAAAATGAGAGCCGTATCTTAGCTTTGGGACTTTTGTTGACTAAAGAGAAAAAGACCTTTTAAATTTAGCAAGTTTGTAGGCTTAGCACAATGAAAAGCTGCCTGTACACTTCCTCTGCCCTTCACACATCTAGGATATGCTCCTTTGTTCAAACAAGTCTGGCTCTCCCTATAGCCTCTTTCCTCCTGTTCCTGGTTTTCTCCTGAGGCTGTGTGTTTGGTTTACAAAACAAGAACTTCCCAGAATGGATGTAGTCAAAAAATAAACACATAAAATTATAGAATGTAAGACAAAGGAACAAGAATAAGCTTTTGCTTGAATTCATCCACATTCTCACTCTTTTATAAGATTGACTTCACTTTATTACTATGGCCAAGTTATAGTAATTATTGACACTATAACTTTAAATTTCACGGACATTTCAATTCTCCCTGACCTTATGGGATTAATGTTCTTCTACTAGAAAATATCTTACTAGGAAGTTTATTTCTTTTTATAAGGAAAGAAATGTAAATATACAGTTAAAAGTGAGGTTCCAATAATAACAAAAGCATTCTACTATGACCTTAGACAAGTTATTTTACCTTTCTAGAACTTAGTTTCTTCATCTCTTAAAGACTAGACCATTATGCGTTGAACTGACTAGAGGATTGCTAAGGTACCTTCCAGATTCAACATTCCATGGTTTTAGGTACAAAGAGCAGGGTTCAAAGGACAGGAGACAAAAATATCACACTGATGGAGATAAGTAGATAGGAGCAGAAATTTTGCTCCCCCAAAATGGCAGCCAAAAAAAAAAACGAGAATTTTCTGTTCTATTAGCTGTCAAATGTATATACTACTTACTCAATTTGACTAAATGAGCATTTATTAAGTATGCCAGGCAATGGTCTTGGTGCTGGAAATACAAAGATCAAAAACTAAATTCCCTGAACTCAAGGAGCTTGGGGTAAGGGGAACTGGGGAGAAGATGACTGCAGAATATAAACTTATGACCTAAGATGAGAAATGTTTGGCTAGATTCTAAGGAACCAACAATAAGTCAGCAATTCCAGGGCAGGGTTTGTACTGAATAGGTAGCACAGTTTCCATGGTTCCTTAATGTTACACTGTGAATTTTTTTTTGAGTGCTTTCAGATCCATAATTCATTTTGTTTGGATCACATCCTTGGAGTGATAACTTGGATTTTGAAGACTCAACAATTAGTATAAGAAAATCACTTCAATAAACACTTACTAAGTACCCAACATAGTACCAGACAATGTACTAAGCAACTGACTTTTAGGTACTTTAGGCAACTAGGTGATGCCTGTATAAGGCATTGGACCTGGAATCATGAAGGCCTGAGTTCAACTCTCATCTCATCTCTAAAATGGGGATAGCAATAGCATATACCTCCTAGGATTGTCATTAGAGTCAAATGAGCTGATATTTGTGAAATGCTTTGCTATATAGATGCCAACTATTTTTAAGCAGGTGGGAATGCAAAGAACAGTAAAAGACAGTTCCAGTCTTCAAAGAGCTCATAGTCTGATAGAAAAGATAAAATACAAACAATTATGCATAAACGAGATTTGTACAGGCTAAATTAGAAATAATCTCAGAGGAAAAGAAAAAACAGCTATTTCATAAAGGACTCAAGTGATGAAAATTATTTCCCTTCCATGGAAGAAAATCAGAGCTTCCTTGAATTGATTTTTTTTCTTATATACTTTTATTCTTTGTGCTTTGTGTTTATAAAATTCAAATCAACAGCCTTCACCTGAGAACTTACTATTTGCAAGATACTTGTGCTATATGTTTGAGGAAGACATTTGGGGGTGAGAAGAGACAGTGGTGAATAAGGTGGGTCTTGGCCCTTGAGGAGGTGACAATCTAGTAAGAGGTTACACAAATAATTATAATGCAAAGTATAATATGAAATTAAGGCAAAAATAAAGGAAAAAGAAAGAGGGATTACTTCAGAGTTGGGTAACCAAGAACCCTTTTCCAAATATTAAAAGCAGAGCTGCAGCATTTTTTTTAAGTGTTTGGGGAAGAGAACAGGATGTCATAGAAATATATGGCAATGTTGTATAGTAAAAACCAAGCTGTCAAACAGGTAGCCTGCAGGCCACATGTGGCTCACAACATCCCCAAGTGTGGCCAGATTAAATCTGATCGAGAAATATTTAATGAAATAAATAAAAATACAATAAAGCATATATAATATTACAGTTTAAAACTAAGTCAATATGCAACCTACAGGAATCCTCATGCATAGATTAGAGGCCCCTGTTGCTACTTGAGTTTGATCCCAGTTATAGAGAAAACACTGAATTGAGAGTCAGGAGACTCAAATTTTAGTCATTGCTCTGTCACAAGCTAGTCGTGTTATCTTGAGGAAGTCAGTTTTCCTGTCCAGGTCTCAGTTTCTTCATCTGTAATTAGTAATTCATCAAATCCAAATGGGAATGAGAATGCAAGTCACTTCCCAACTCATAATCTCCTTATAGTAAGTTGGTTTGTTTATTCCTTCAGAAACTCTGATAAATAGGGTTAAAGTGCTGGTAGCACTTAACATACCCAGATGCCTTGGAGTATAACAGCATCCACACCTCCGCCTCCCCTTACATTCTTAATTTTTAGCATTCCAGATAAGATTCCAATTCTGCAGTATCCCTTTCTCAAGAGACTTGGAAGCAATTATTCAAATATTTCCCACTTCTCATCCTTCATCCAAACCCTGTTGGAATCAAATTATGGTAGTTAGTTTAAAGCGTCTGTCAAGGATTCAAGATCGAGGGGGTGATAGGAATCATTGAAATGTAGATGGAGGAGATAGATTGGTTATAAAGCATTTAAATATTCTAAGATGAAAAGAACTATATAAGTGCCAGGTAGTATTATTCCATAAAAGTCCCATTGTGACTGCTGAGAAGGAGCAGAAACCTTCAAATAAAGCACTTAATTCACACCTGACAGTGATTTTCAGAGTACAGTACAAGCAACATTGATAATTCTGTTCTTAGCCCTGGGAAAAGCTGCAAAGCAGAATAGAAAGCAGCAATAAAATAAATGGAGGTGGCTCTTGGAAAATATGAACTCTAAGCGAGAAAAAGAGCCTCTGGCAGAAAGAGTAACCTCTAGGTGCCCCCCCTTCGATAAAGGGAACTTTCAGTTTGTAGCTTCAAGGCATCATGTTCTTCTTGCTGTCTCTGGGCTTATCTAAAAGACACATCCATTCCTGATTCTGTAATGGAAGAACATAACTCTGCTAACTTCATTGTACAAATAATCTGCTTCTTAATTCCTTTACTAGTATATCTGCTCTGATCAGGGTACAATCTTTTGGAGACAAATTGTAAAGGCTCCAACTTCTTGGTCATTCGTCCCAGGGGTATCTTCAATCTCAAAAAGCATTATCTAGACATCATAATGCAACACCCCCTTTTGGATGCTTCCCAAAAATAGATTCTCACTTATTCGGGTCCCCAAAGGGAAGCTGCTATTCAGGGTTCTAAGGGTAAACCTGTGGGTCTGTGTTCCTAACACATAGCTTACGGCCCCCACTGTGATACATTCAAACAGTAAAAACACTTGATTCTTCGTAAAAGCATTTCATAAGACAGAAAGCACTAATATTATCTACAAAACATCCCCTCCCTAAATATGTAGCTCACATTTCTCAAAATATATGCAATGCCCATGGGAAGATTGGACACACAAACTTATAGGATAATTATAACAAGGCCAATGCATAGGATACACATGTGACAAGGCAATTCACAATTCATGGTATTTCAGGGTCTGGACATTTTTTCTCTCCTTGTAACGTCCTAACATAGACCTTCTTGAGTGACGTATCTCTGTTAGATGGGTTGTTGAGCAGGTTTCCAAGTGTCTGCTCTTCTCCACTTCCTTCTTCTTTTCTGCCAGGGTTACCATCCCTGGAATTGTTTCCTCTGTCATTTGACTGTGTCTATATCTATGTCTGACTGTTATATCTCTGCTTCTTCAAATGTGCCTGAAAATCAAAATATTCTCAAAATACTAGAAGCAGTGTATCTGTTCCACTAATAGCTATGACTGATGGAGAAGAAAGAAAGATAAATCCTCCTTCTGAACTATCTAATGATGGTCTTCTCCACAAGGCACTCCCCTGCCTGGACTCACTCTAACTAAATAACTATCCCTAGGATTTATGTATTTAAAACTCTACAGAGGTACCTAACTTTGGTTTATCCAATGAGATTTCCTCCCTGTGGCTGTAACTTACCAATCCTTTTATACTTTCTGATTACATTCTGGAATAGAGGATTGTTCAAAATTTAACCTGGACACACTGAGGTTAAGGCAAGAGTAGCTTTCTACCTTATATGTTTGAGTCCCCCAAACCATTGACCTAACAATTTGGTTGTAGCAGAATTAATTTCTGTTATATAATTAAAATATAGATGAGAGAGAGAGAGAGAGCTTTGTTTTTTGCAGGTTTTGTTTTTTTTAACCAACACACATTTAGGCCAACAGTCCCATATCAAAACCCTCAATGCTATATTTTTTTGGTTAGCCATAATTTAAATAAAACATTAGACATTGTCCACACATTTTTTAAACCATCATATTGTATTTAGAAGCCTCCCTCTTATCCCACTAAACAAAGTTCACACATTGTCCACACTTAGCATTATTCTCACCCAAACCAAGAGCTTGATCTCTATTCTACTTACCAATAGACAACACAATCCAAAACCATTATGATTCATTGGAAGGATCCCTGGGTTTGGAATTAGAATACCTTGGTTCAAATTCCAGTTCTACCACTTCTTAGAAAGTCTGTATGACCTTATGCCTCTAGAGGGGCCCAGAGGACATCTAGATAAAAACATCTATAACATGAGGGGGTTGGACTCAATGTTCTCTCAGGTCCCTTCCACCTCTTAATTTATAATCATATTTCAATGTGGTTTTTAATTTTTTAATTATTTCACCAACAAAAATATGTTGGAAAAAAAAGAAGAAAATAAAAAAGAAATAACCTGATTGTGGCTTACCTATACAGTGCATCATTTCTGTGCCTCAGCTTTGGTCAAGTGCTCATTGCTTCAGCACAAAAAGTGAATTTTATGAAATTGGACTTCCTCAGAAGAGCCTGTCAAATCAGCTTCAGTGGGTCAAGTGCTATCACCTCAACTTCAATCCTCTTTTGTGAGACACGGAGAGATAGAACGGAGATGAGAGAAACATAGAGGAAAGGAGAGGTAGGGAGAGGCCTGAAGTCCAGGTAGTTCAGTAGAAGGGGCAGGAAGAGGGCATGTTTTGTAAAGTTAAATTGAAAATAACCTAGCTATAGAAGTGACAGGAAGCAGAGATGTGCACGTTGACTGAAAATCCCCTCAAAGAGGCGGTGTAGGGATTTGTTCCAGAGAAGGTACTGGGAGTTAGAGATTCAAAATCTTTGCTTACAGTCTGAAACATTCATTCCAATTGATGCTAGGGTCAATGGAAAGAGAGGCAACTTGACTTGAGAGTAACTCTCCTAAAATTGTACTCATTTTTGAGGTGGAATGGAAATCTGGGCAGGGTTGTTCAAACTTTTCTTCTGGCTACAAGGTATACTGGTGTGGTTGGTATAACAATAAACAACAACAACAACAACAATAATAATAGCCAGCAGTAAGAGTGTTTTCAGACTTGCATATTATCTCCATTTTATAGATGAAGAAACTGAAGTTTTAAACTCAGGTGTTCTTGACTGTAAGTCCAATATTCTATCCACTGAGAAAGTGAGTAAATACATGTGTTAGGGAAAAGGACAGAGGAAAGTTAGTTTGAGGACCAGCCTTCAAAGTATGGAGAACACAGATCACAGGAGCATGATGACATAGTGATATGGCCAGTGGGAAGGTTTAAGTGGTTGAGAGTTGATACTAAGTAGATGGTACCTGAGGTGGGAGCTATGAGTCACAGAGTAGGCAGTTTGGTGGTATGGGACAATGACAACTGGAATGGACAAACACAACATCACAGGGTAAGTGGAATTTGGTGACGGATGGTTGTGGGAAGTGCTTAACATTTCCATAGGTAGTATGTCAAAGGCAACATGAGCTAGTGAATGGAGAGCTGAACTGGACTTAAAGCAAGGAAGACCCAGTTTCTGGCTGGGTATGTGAGAACAAGTTGCTTGCCTTGATGTCTCAGCAGTCTAAGCAACTCTCAAAATTACAAGTTACACATCAACATGGTATGATGATCAATGATTTAGCTCTTCTCAGTTACACAGTGATCCAAGACAATTCCAAAGAACTTATAATGAAAAATGCTATCCATCTCCAAAGAAAGATTTGATAGAGTCTGAATGCAGATTGAAATATACTTTTTCTTTATTTTTCTTAGGGTGTTTTGGTCTGATTTTTCTTTCACAACATGACTGACATGGAAATATGTTTTGTGAGACTGCATATGTACGGCCCATATCAAATAGATTGCCTTCTCAATGGGAGGGGAGGAGAGAAAGGGTGGGAGATAATTTCGGAATAAAAATTTTTTTAACAATGTTAAAAAAATTTACATGTAACTGGGGAAAAATAAAATATTAAAGCAAAATCAACTTCTTAAAATAATAATAAAATATTATGAGTTACAGAGTAAGTGCCAACCTGCAATGGTAAAAGAAGATTTCTCACTCAGGAGTTTCCTGTGACAATAAAAGCATAACTCCAATATCTTTGGTCTCTTTACAACTGGATTTTTTTTAGGTTTCCACAGGTCTTTGTTGTTCATCATTTCATAGGCCATTCTTTGAGAAAGATTTCACATTTTCAAAGAATTTTTTTAATGTTCTACAAGCAAAATGACTAAAAAGTAACATTTGCCAGCATAGCCAAAGCAGTCTAAATTGCTTTCTGAAATTCTTTGATCTTAACTTTTAAAAACAATACTGATGAACTAATAGAAGCGACTTGCCTTCTTTTTTCTTTTCCTTTTTGTAATTTATTTGTTTATTTTTATTTTCCAACATTCACTTGTATAAGATTTTGAGTTCTAAATTTTCCCCCTCCCTTCCAGTTCCCCCTTCCCAAGATGGCATGCAATCCAGTATAGGCTATACAAGTACAATCATATTCAACATATTTCCACATTAGTCATATTGTGAAAGAAGAATCAGAACAAAAGGGAAAAACCGTGAGAGAGAGAGAGAGAGAGAGAGAGAGAGAGAATAGTATCTACATTCAGATCTCCATAGTTTTTTCTCTAGATATGGATGGCATTTTCCATCATGAGTCTTTTGGAATTGTCTTAGATCATTGCATTGCTGAGAAGAACTAGATCTATCAAAGTTGGTCATTGCACAATGTTGCTGTTCCTGTGTACAATGTCTTCCTGGTTCTGTGCACTTCACTTAGCATCAGTTCATGTAAGTCTTTCCAGGTTTTTCAGAAATCTGCCTGCTCATCATTTCTTATAGAACAATAGTATTCCATTGCATTCATATACCACAATTTGTTCAGTCATTCCCCAATTGATGGGCATCCCCTCAATTTCCAATTCTTTGCCACCACAAAAAGAACTGCTATGAATATTTTTGTACATGTGGGTCCTTTTCCCTTTTTTATGCTCTCTTTAGGATATAGACCTAGTAGTGGTATTGCTGGATCAAAGGGTATGCATAGTTTGATTGTCCTTTGGCATAGTTCCAAATTGCTCTTTAGAATAGTTAGATCAGTTCACAACTCCACCAACAATGCATTAGTATTGCAATTTCCCCACATCTTCTCCAACAATTATTATTTTTCTATTTTGTCATATTAGCCAATCTGATACTCTGATACTTCAGAGTTGTTTTAATTTGCATTTCTGTAATCAATAATGATTTAGAGCATTTTTTCATGTGATTATAGATAGTTTTAATTTCTTCATCTACCTTTTCATATCATTTGACCATTTATCAATTGGGGAATGACTTGCATTCTCACAAATTTGACTCAGTTCTCTATGTATTTTAGAAATGAGGCCTTTATCAGAGGCACTGGTCATAAAAATTATTTCCCAGCTTTCCATTTCTCTTCTAATCTTGGTTGTATTGGCTTTGTTTGTCCAAAGACTTTTTAAATTTAATGTAATAAAATTATTCATTTTGCATTTTGTACAACTTGCCTCCTTTTTGAAGCCTGTGAGTATCAGTGACTCCTCCAATAAAAGTCTCATGAAAAAAATTCTTGAAACAGTTTTTGCACCAGTCATTTTGTGAAAAGCATCCTGAAACTGGCTTCTGTATTTATGCATGACAACTGGATTTTGAAAAAAAAATGGCTATTAAGGAAATCTATTGATACCTCAAGGAAGAAAGAAAAGAAAAGTTACAACTAAAAACTAAGAACAGGCTAAATAATTTTTAAAAATCCTAATCAATTCATATCAATGGGCTATATGATAAGATAGGACAGTCCAGGATTCTAGAGCTGGAAAAAACCTTACAAATCATGTTAGACAGCCTTCTCATTTTATAGATGAGAAAATTAAGCTTCAAAGAGGGGAGCTGATATGTCGAAGTTCCTCCACATGGCAAGTGTCAGAGTAAATAGTCCAACACTGTTCTGAGGAAGTTGAGGCGTTACTCTTATGTATGGAAGTTATACATAACAACCTTCTTTCTATCTGAATGACCAAACTGCCTTTCCCTACTACCTCCTTTTTCTTAGTGTGATTGAGTCATGTAGGGCCTTAAAGAAAGGGCCCTACTCCTTTCTTTTCTGTTGATTTCGATCTTAAAAGGTCACAATTCTGTTAAAAAAAATTATTGAACAGGAGTTTTGAAGGCAAGGACAGTATTTCTTCTAATGAATGAGATGAAGAAGAGGTTTATTTAGAGAGTAAGTGTATGATATTTCCAAAAAAAAAAAAAAGCCTTGACTAACGACTTGGAGAAAGAAAACTAACTACTTTAGCAAACTGAGAATTTGATGTAAGACTGTCACTCAGATCAGGAAAGAATGAATCCTGGGTAAAATGTACCAAATGAATCCTTGCAACTGAATATTTGGGACAAATTCTCCAAACTTTTGGGAAGGGGGTAAAAAATAAGTTTAGTCTAAGAGGTAACAGAGCAACCGTAGAGATAAATATTAGGGTAGAAGTTTTTTAAAAATGGTTGCTCTTATTCAGTGTTCATTTTTCTTGAAAGTCATTCATGGTGCAGAAGTGTATATTCTTTGATGGGAGCCCAATATATATGAGCCAACAAAAGTCATCTATTGAGTTATCGATTCCTCCCTTCAGACAGCATGGAAGTCTTTCTGTTTGTCTTTCTACCAGCTGTACTTTCCTGAGCATTTTATGAGTAAGCAGTTGATGGACAATCATTTCTCCTTTCAGCTAGAATCTAAGAAAAACTTATGTTTTCTCCTTAATAAAACTCCTCCCTATCCATCCTCCCTCACATAGTCCAGTTCATCTCAGCCCAGGGCCATCGTAGCTCATTTTCTGCCCCAGCTCACACACATTATTAATAAAACTGCAGCAACACTTACTTGGGAAAGTGCCAGACTGAGCAACAGCACAAAGAAGAAAGTATATGAGGAGCTTGAGAATATTGAAGCTCAGTAAACTGTTTCAGCATTGGGTTAAATAATCCACCATTTTTTTTCTCCAAGCACTAGGAAAAAAGATGTGCAGCTAACAAGCAGAATGCTAGGAGTGTCCTATAATTAAAAAAAAATTAAATGGGTAATTTTCAATGAACTCTCATTGTCAGCCTGATACCAGATACCCTTTGTGGGGAAGAGGCACTGAAACACATTGAGAAAAGACTGAAAATCTCTGAGAGTAGGACTGACCATTTTGACTCTGGTACTAAGAGGACAAGAGATCACCTGCCAGCCATAATTCATTGATCTAGATGTGGAAGGGACATCAGAAGCCATGTACCAAGCCCCTCATTTTACAGAAAAGGAAACTGAGATCCCAAGGTTACACAGGAAGTATCAGAGACAAATTTGAATACAGGGCCTCTAATTCCAGAATGCAGACTTTGTCTCTAGGTCTCCCAGCTTCCAGGTGAGCTTTCACCTTATCATACCTGGAACCAGGCTTTCACAATACTTCTTGGCCATCTTCACGGCATGTGTCTCTCCGCCTTCCTTTTCCAACTTCCCTTTATGTGTCGTCTTCTGCCGTTTGAATGTCACCTCCTTGAAAGCAAGGACTATCTTGCTTGTATTTGTGCCTGGAACATATTAAGTGCTTAGTAAGTGTCGTATCATCTATCTATCTGGCAAGCTAGCTAGCTATTTCTGGCTCCCTACTTTGTCCACACTCCAGATTTCCATGAAAGTCCTGCTGAGCCTATATAGCATTATTGTTCCTGGTTCTTGAGATTCCAGAAACCACTGATCTCCAGGAAACTGTTTCTGCTCCTCCCTGCTCACGAGTAGGAGAGAGTCGGTAAACACAGCTACAAAAGGCCACACATATACCACTTGGGTATATAAGAAGTTGAAAGCAGCTTCTTATTAGAGTTTTGATTAGGCTCATCATATCCAATCACAACAGCCTTGCTAAGGGTGAAAACAAGCAAACCTAACTCTCAGTGCTGAGAGACAGGATTCCCTCCTAAAGGGGTCAGAAAGTTTAGCAAAACGTTAGCATGCCTTTTCATACAAAAACTTTCCATAAGAACTGAGTTTGGGCCTAGGAAGTAAGAAATTAATCCACAAGCATTTATTAAGCACCTACTGTGCCTCAGGTGTCATACTAGGTGCTGGGGATATAATGACAAGCACAAAACACTCCCTACACTCAAAAAGCTTACATTAGAACTTTCTTAGCAGGAGCCTGCCCAGAAAATCTGCAGGATTGTTTGAATACATGTGCTTTAGTATTGCAACTTCCTAAATGAAGTGACCCCAAATAGTCTCTTGTGAAGTGAACTTTGAGAGATTTTTTTTTTCAGGGATATGAAGAATTTTATGTAGAAACTCAGAACCAATAGCTCCATTGTAGAGAGTTTAAAGTAGAAATGCGTTGGAGCCAACTCTAACCTGCTCCTGTTAAATTTTTTTTTATTAAATTGTTAATTTTTCAGTGAGAGCTTTTACTCTTTGGAAGTCAGAAAAAAACTTCAAATCAGTGTTGGATTTGCTGGTTGTCTAGACTTAAGAAAGTAGTAGAGAAAATGTTGATCATGGAGATTGAACTTTAAAAAGTTTCCAGCAAACTATTGGGAGGGAGGGGTAAGGGGGCTATTGATTGTTAAACATATACCAGCACACTGCTAGATTTAAGGATCATGATGTGCTTTTCTCACAATGATACTTTGAGGTAAATAAGTTAAGGCTATTCCCCACTTTATATATATAAGAAACCTGAGATACATAAGAAACCACTTTATATATATCAGAAACAGAGCATTTAAGAGACAGACTGCAAATATAAAAAGCTGAATCAAACTATGTCTCCTAAATTCAGGTCCATTATCCTTTTTACTATAGTATGCTGTATTGGGAAGAACAAAGAATTCAGAGTCAGGATATCTGCCTTTCATTCCTGCTTTTGGTATGTGCCATCTGTAGCATCCTGACCAAGTCACTTTATCTCACAATAGGTCTGTTTCCTCATCCATAAAATGGGGATAAGGCTTCACTTCCCATCACACAAGGTGTTGCAAAAAAAGTACTTTGTGAACCTTGAAGGGCTACCTCAGTACCTCAGGAGTTCTTAACTTTGATGTATGTATCATAGACCTCTCTGGCAGTGTGGTCAACATTTCTCAGAATCATGACTTTAAATTCATGAAATAAGACACATAGCGTTACAAAAGCAACTAATTATGTTGAAATACAGTTATAAAAATACTAAAAAAAAAAAAATCACTGATCACAGGTTAAGATCTCTTGGACTACATAAAATGAACTATTATTATTATGCCTGAGTCCCTTTCTAGTGAGTGTGCTATTCATTAACATTTTTTAAAACTTAAAGCATCATCATTGCTATTCCAAAAAAGGTATCTTTTTTTTTGTCTTTCTCACTATAGGCAGCTATTGTCATAATGGATAGAATGTTCAGCTCAAAATCAGGAAGATCTTAGCTTAACTCCCATGTGGGATGCTGGGAAAATTGTTTAACCTCTACTTACCTTGAAAAATACTGTAGGAGTTATCAATTAATATCTATTAATTCTAGAAGAGTTATAGTCTAAAGATCACATTCATAGAATCATAGGTTGTAATGGAGGAGGCTCTCACCATGGAAGCCCTTTACAAACTCATAGATCCTTTGTACATTTGGTATTCTAATTTTTTCTTCCAGAATTATATAGCAAAGTTGGGGGAAGAGGAAGCGCTACTATACAAAGTCAGAGAAAAGCATTGTCAGGAATAATGACAATTCTGTTCTATACCAACTTTTTTGGGCATTGCTTCAATACCATCCCATGAGGTGATACAATCACTCTTCCCCCAGTGACTGAAAGCTTGGTATCTATAAATAAATTTATTTCCTCATTCCTCCATTCTCCCAAATTTGAATAAGGGTATGAAAGAAAGAAAAGTTGTCCAAAGACTCAAAGTAACTTTTCCAGTGTAACAGTCAGTTAGTATCCAGGCCAGAACTAAAATCCAGGTTTTCTGAGTCTTGACTAGTATACTTTCTGCCTCCACCAAACAATGCAACCCCTTTGACTCTGCATACTGATTAACCCTGGCGTTTGCAAAGTAGACAATTCCAGTGGCAGGTTTCTGGGCAGATGCAACAAAGCCAAACCAGTCCCAACCACCCATTCAACTACTGGCCATAATGCCATGGCTTGCATTTGCTTGTTTTATTTTTCCCCAATTTAATTAATTCTGTATGATGCATCATATTCGTATTGTTCTTCTCTTCTGAAATAAAATGTTGATTTATTGGTGAACTCTCTTGCTACTAGCATTTAATTGCACATGGGTTAATTGTGAAAGCTCTAAGGGAGTTTTAATGATGGGATCAATCCTTTTATTGCAGTGGTAATGAGTTTCTAATGGTTCGTTAGGTATACAGTACCTCTTTGCCTTCAGAGAGAAATGTCTGAGCCTGCAGCTTCTGAGCTGGATGTTAATCACTTGCCCCTGACAGAGGATCAAGGGCAAGATTTTAATAAAGAAAAAGAAAACAGGCAGAAAAAAAAAGGTAATCACACATCTTATTGTTGCTTGTATAATGGATTAGAGCAGGCTTCGGAGTCAGGAAGACCAAGGTTCAAGTCCTGCCAATGACACTCAGTAGTTCTGTGACTGCAGGCAAGTCACTTAACCTCTTAGAGATTGAGGCAATGCTGTTAGACTAGATTGTAACTTAAAGATGAGTTGCTTGTCTGCATCTTTCAAGGCAGTTTCCACATTAAGAATTATATACATTGATAAAACCTCAGGTCTTGGCCACTACCACCAACAATAACAAAATAGGGACTAAAAATGGGAAATCACATGTGGTTCTAAGGATACAAAAAGACAAAATAAAACATGACCCTGATGGAAAATGGTTAACAATCTAATAGGAAAAATTAATGGAAAATGATCACTTAAGTTGCTATTAGGCAAGGCACTGATGATACAAAGACAAAAAATGAAACATTCTCTGCCTTCAGGGAACTTAGATTTTATGGAAGAAACAATATATACAGAGTTGTGTATATACAAACTAAATACAAAGTAAATATTAGATAATTTGAATGTGAGGAAGCTCTAGCCCTAATGAGGTCAGGGAAAGCTTCAATTTGGAGGCAGAACTTGAGATGAGCTTTGAAGGGAGCTAGGAGTTCCAAGAACCAGAAGGGAAGAGGGTATGAAGTTCAGGCAGGCAGACAACCCAGAAAAAGTTTGGAGACAGGAAATGAATGTTGTTTGTGACAACTACAAGTGAGACAGTTTGACTGAACTGAAGAGGAGAGGTGTCAAATACGTGTTACCCTTAATGCTCCCAAATATAGTCAGAACCACATTAAATGTAATTGGGAAATTTATTTAACAAAATAAATACTAACATAATAGTATTATTAATAAATATTATTTAACAAAATAAATAAATAATTTATTTAACGAAATAAATAAAAATATAATAAAATATTGCTAATATCACACTTTAAAATTAAGTCAATATATAGCTCACAGAGATCCTCATATATAGGTTAGTACTCCCCCTTTCTATTGGAGTGTGACACCACTACTGTAGAGTATGTGAAATGGTGTAATGTATAATAGTGGAGGAAAGTAGCCTGGAGTCAGAGTGTAAATGACTAAAATTATTAAACAACAGGTTGCTATATTATCCTAGGGATACTGGAGTTTTTTAAGCAAGGGGATAACATGGTCAGACCAGTAATTTAGGAATATTCATTTATACATATGCAAATATAAGCATATATATATGTATGCATGTATGTATGTATGTGTGTGTGTGTATACACATTAGTGATTTAGGAATATATATATGTGTGTATGTATGCATATGTCTCTGTGTAGACACACACACACATATATATATACACACCAATGATTTAGTGATATATTTCAATATATACTCTTAACAATCCAAAATCTATATATTTTCCCCAAACTTATATGACCATGTTATCCCCTTGCTCACAAAGCTCCGGTATCCCTAGGATAACATAAAAATGCCCTTGTTTAACAATTTAAGGCATCTACAACCTGGCTCCAGGCTACTTCCTCTACCACCTTATTTCACATTGCTCCACTAAAACACACTCTAAAATTCAGCCAAACTGCATTGTGTGTGTGTGTGTATGTGTGCGTGTGTGTGTGTACTGTGTGTATATTCTATCCCTATTATGTATATTATATATATATAATATATATTCCTTTAACATATATAATTTATGGATATGTGTGTATTCTATCCCTGTTATGTGTGTATGTATATATATATTCTTTTAACATACATAATTAATATATGTATGCATGTATATATATACGTATGTGTGCATATGTGTGTGTGGATATGTGTGTGTGTGTATCTCCTCATCATGGGCAGCTATGTGGCACAGTGGATAGAGAATCAGGCCTGAAATCAGGAAGACACGAGTTAAAATCCGGTCTTACTAGTTTGTGACCCTAAGCAAGTCATTTAACCCTGTTTTCCTCAGTTTCCTCATCTATAAAATGAGTTGAAGGAAATGGCAAACCACTCCAGTATCTCTGTCAAGAAACCCCAAATAGGGCCACAAAGTTGGACATAACTGAAATGATTGAACAACACCAACAAATCACCATTATGTATGTGTAAGTGTATATTATATGAGGCTCAATACAATCAATGCAAAAGAAAGAATCAATATGCTATTATAAATTATTTGCCAAAAAGTGTACCTATAAATATCTACTGGCAAAAATCACTTATATAATGGCAAAAATGAGAGAATTTTTTTTTCTCCTTAAGTTCTAAGGTAAAAGCAAGGGGAGGTACGAAAACATAGGCTCACTAATAAATTCTGTGACTCACTTCATCACCATCTCTCCCTAAAGGTATTATGGCCAGCTCAAGTCAATCCCAGATATGACCCTAGTGTTTATGAAGGGGGTGGAGAGTGAGATTGGTCTTACTAATGGACACTTAACCAGAGAAATTCTGACTAGTGTGATGTGTCCAGATCCCTCCAAATATGCATATTTCAAAAGTGATCTACTTTGAAGTTATGACTAATAGGAGCACATACCCACAGGGCATCAGAAATGTGCAGAAGGGCAGGCTGAAAAAGGACAACTCTCCCCCTCCACACACACTCCCACCTTTCCCACACATGTGGTCAAAGTCATTTTACTGAGGCGGCAGCTCCAAATGATGTTTGAGTCTACAGAACACACAGCTATCAAGTTTAGAAATACCTACTCTCCTATGGTACTTCTCATCCCTAACCACCACTGACCAAGAGTCCCTACTCAACTGGTTCTTTTGCTTTTATGGCAACTAGAAGATAAGCACTGAGAGGAAAGACAGACAGCCAGGTAGATAGATAGATGGATAAATGGATGGATGGTTGGATGGATGGGGAGGGGAGAGCAGATATTCCTTAACCTTTTATTTATGCCAAGAGACTGTGCTAAGCACTAAGGATACAGATAGAAGCAGTTAAGTCTTCCCATATTTCTCTGTATTCTTTATATTCAATATTTCCTACAGTGCAGTAATATTCCATTGTGCTCTTATACTACAATTTGTTTAGCCATCTCCTTATGGATTGATGGAACCTAGGGTTCCTTTTTAAATTTTATTGTGTTCTGAATTTAAGAAACCTAAGACAGAGAGACAAAGAGACAGGGAACATTTCCATGTACAAATTAGATAAGAGGATTATATTTGAAACCATCAATCTCAATTCTGAACAGTTTGCCTTCTAAAAAAAAAAGTAACAAATTCAGTCCATTACTTTTAAAGCTATCCTGCTTGTCTGTGCTTTCCTGTGGAGTTCCTTCCATTTTCTTCTCTGCATTTTTAAGATGCTTCAATTCCCTTATCTTTGTTAATTTCTCTTTTTCCTTTGGCCACATTGTCACTAACTTGCCCTCCCCCCAAATTTGTAAAGAGTTCTAATTATAATAACATTATTTATTATGTTAATATGTTCTTTTCACTTTTTTTTCAGCCAGTAATCTGCTGTTTTGAAGTAATAAAAGGGAACCAGAGTTAGACATGACCCCTCTATTCCCTTATCTTGCCAGAACTTTTAACTATATTAGAAAATAAGAGGTTAAAAAAAAGGAATGGAACCTGTACTTGGGATAAGTAAAATTATGGTGAATTACAATAGAAAGAAAACAGAGCTATTCAAAGCTTATTTTGATTTTTTGTCTTCTCTGCTAAGGAAAATTACTTTTGTACAGGAGATGACAAAACAAAAGTGACTAACAGAGAGTTGATATCCAAGATAAGAAAGGAGGTGGTAAGGAAGTACCTAGTTGCCCTTAATGAACTTAAGCCACCTGGTCCACTACATCCTCAGGGATTGAAAGAAATGATAGCTGTGATTGCTGGACTACTATTAATAATATTGGAAACACATTTGAACATGGAAGTGGCACCACAAGGTTGAAGAAGGGCAACTTTTGTCCTGTGTTTCAGTGTAAGGGAAAAGATTCATTTATGAGCTCTTTTGACTTCATTTCCTGCGGGGGAGGGGAAATCTAGAGAAGAATATTAAAGATATGGTTTGTGACTATCTCTAAAGGGAAGCAATTCTGACAAAGAGATTGAAGAGCTCCATCAAGAACAAGTTCTGTCAAACTAACCTTATTTGGTTGCCTTTTTTTTTTTAAACAGGGTTGTATACTGGTAGATGAGAGACTACTACAAGTGGAGATAAAATTGAAGTGATAAATGTAAATTGAACACAAAATCTGAGATTTTAGTGGGTGTCAAGCTCATGAGTGAAGTTTGTGATGAAGCAGCAAAAAAAAAAATAAGGTAATCTTGGGCTTCATTAAAAGAGTCAGCTTCCAGAAATGAGGTGATGAAGAAAATGGGAGACAGTGAGCCTGGAGAAGACAAAACTTGGGGAACAAGGGAGGAGGATCTTTAAGAATCTGAAAGGCTATTATGTAGAAGAAAGAGAAACCTTGTTCTATTTCACCTTGGAAGGCAGAACCAGAGCCATTGGGTAATAGTTGCAAAGAGGGCAAACGTAAGCTTAATGTTAGTAAACAAAACTTCCTAATACTTTGAAATGTCCATAACCATAATGAATTGCCTTGAGAGGAGATGGGTTATCCACCTTTGGAATTTTTCCAGCAGAAGCTGTATAACTACTTCTCAAATATGTTATGGTAGAGAAACCTTTAGGGTTTGGGTTGGATTAAACAAATGCTGAGGTCCCTTCTGTCTCTCAAATTCTGTGATCCTCTGCAGTTCTGAACTCTTCCATGTGTTGAACTAAATTCTGCCTACCTACAATTTTCACTAATCAGTCCTAAGCTGCCTTCTGAGGCCAGTCCAAAAAAGGCCACCATCAGGTTTTTTGTCATCCAACCTCTAATTCTCAATGTCCAATCTAAATTCCCTCAACTTTTTCCACTACTCTTCATAGACACAGTTTCCTGGCATCCCACCATTCTGGTCCCTCTTCCCAGGACATATCCAATTTGTCACTGTTTCCCTTGAAAGGTACTTCCAAGAACTAGATGCTGTAATCCATATATTCTGACCAGTACAGAGCACAGTGGTATTTCTATTTCCTCATTCTGGATGATGTATTTCTAGTAATACGGTCTCAGATTATAGTAATTCTTTCTAGCAATTCAGTCAAACTTTTGGCTCAAATGGGAACTGCAATGAATTGAAATCCCAAAGTCTCAGTTGAAACCTCTAGCTTCAAGAGGCCATTTTGTCTAGCCCCTGGCATAGAGGCAGGGCCATGTCTGAACATTTCAGAGTAGATGTTAAGGGAGAGAAGATAAAAGTATCTGAGATGTTTCACATTTGAAGAATGGGAGGGAAGAGGATCTGTTGAAGGACTAGGAAGACAAAGAAATACCAACTTTTTCTACTTCACTGTTTTCTCTAGTATTTTTGTTGTTCAGTTGTTTTCAGGTGTGTCCAACTCTTTATGACCCCATTTGGGGTTTTCTGGGCAAAGATATTGCAGTGGTTTACCATTTCTTCCTCCAGCTCATTTTACAGTTGAGGAAACTGAGGAAAATAGGTTTATCACAATTACCAAAATAATGACTCCTCTTTTTTTTATGAACATATTCTACTCCTAAAATTAGCACACTATATAGTTACATTCAACATCAGTGAACCCTAGTGACCACTAACATCCCAAAGCTTAATTTTTTCATGAGAGACTATACAGTTATCAGCACCATTAGTCCTTTGCCAAGTCATTCTCTAAAAGTTGAATAAGAGCAATTGAGGAGATATGAGCAATGGCTATGCCTAATTCATTTCTGCTGAGGGGTGTTGCTTTTTATGCCTTATATATTACAGGACCCATTTTGACAAAACATATTGACTTAATAACCCTGAGATGCTGAAAGCAAAAAAGGAAGGCCTATAGCTCTCCCTGATGGGTTTATGAGAAAACATGGACAAACTGTATAGAGATGTTGCATAAGGGGTTATGATCTGCATCACTGGAGGAAGTACCCATACTGATGAAATCACAAATCACTCACAGTATCAAAATATGTGATGCCCATTACCCTCTGAAATTCTGACTAGGACTCTTTCTCTGAGTCTTTTCAGTACCTAGATATTGGGGGATATATACAACTTTGTCCTTGTTCCTAGTCTTTGTGATCACAGAATTTGAGAGCAGCTGTCTAGTCCAATACATACCCTACTTAGTACAGTAAAATTAAAACCCTGAATTCTTGTAAATCTCATTTATTTCATTTTCTATTAACTCTCTTTACAAGTAAAACCTCTTTTGTTGTTTTGGTCTAAATGCATCCAATAAAATAGTAGAAATGAAATATAGAGAGCCATGTTTTAAAAATGAAAATCTCATTATCTTGACCATACCACCTAAAATGTCCATCTGTCTCTCATTCTTTCACATCACTAGCCCACCACATTTTTATGATAATAAATAGGCAATGGCATCTTTAGTGTTACTTTTCCATTACACAAGCAATATGTATCTAGAAATTGCCTGATAACCATATAAATAGCATTATACTTTCTCCTCTGCTAGCACAATTCAATTCAGTCCAAAATACAGTTATTAAATCCCTACTCTTTGCAAGGCACTGTTCAAGGTGCTTGAGATATAAAGAACTTTGTTACAGTATGTCACAAAGGAAAATGCTCCTTGCCCTCAACAAACTTAGATTCTACTTGGAAAATACAATATGGAGAGAGAGGTACACATATTAGCAAGGTTGTGCAGATTCCATTTGAATCAGCTCTTGGGAGTCACTTGTTAAGTTTTTAGTAATACAATTCGCACTTCAGGAATCACCAAGTGCTACAAATCAGAGCTTAATTTTGTTTTGTTTTAATTGTCTAGATTTAAGAAAGTAATGGAGAAAATGTTAATTATGCAGAGTAAGCTTAAAAGTGTGTTATGCCTGCACTCTCCCCTCCCCTCCAAAGCTGATGGTTAAACATTTATTAGCACACTCCTGTATATATAAACTGAGGAATTTTCAAATTACCAAAAATGCTATTCACTGCCAAGTGGAGTTAATGAAATGCTTAACTCACCAATGACTAATTCTGATTTGTATAAGCTATAACCAAGACTTTAGATTTTGTTTCTATTCCTGAAGAAATGAAAAAAAAATCTGAATATCTTTTTCCTAGAAACTCTTCTCTTTTACTTCAATAACACACAGAAAAACCACTTCAAAATTGCAATTTTCATGAATTGTGTTTCATCTCAAAATATTCAGCAATATGACCCACATTTCCTGGAAGGACTTCTGATGTGTTTAAGGTCACCTGCCTGGGGATTTTACATTGTTCAAAGAGAATTTTGATATTCTTATCAATTTGGTTCTTTCTGCAATCTTTTAAGACACAGTAGGATTGTGGATCAGAAAAGTAGTGAGTAAAGATCAAGTTAAATGCATCTCTATTTATAAAGGAATAATAATAATACCAGCCAAACTTGTATCTGTAAGAGTCTGTTCATGCATAAAAAAACAGTGTAATTCATTTTCTATTTTTCTGACCTAGTACCTATGAGGATTGGCCTTTTGCTAAGCCCTAGCTGACAAAAGTGACTCCATGTTTGATAACTGATTCACCTGACTATGTATCATGAAGTTACCATGTACTCAATAGCTGGATTAAGCCAGCATCTTTAAGACAAGGCCTACAAGACTTTCCTAATCAAAATCACTTTAGGAAACTCCATATAAGTATTCAAATCAGTTTTGTTTGTTTGTTTGTTTGTTTGTTTGTTTGTTTGTTTTTAATGTTCCTAATCACAATGTCCTTGTGATTGGTAAAAGGGGGAGTGAAGGTCGCAGTCTAGTGGCTTGCTGATTGGCTGGCCCTAAGATCCTCCTCCCACTTGGTCCCTGTAAATCTGTCCAGTAACAACAATCAAACATAAGGACAGAAACCTAGAGTTCTGGCCTCTTCATCAGGGTACATATCCCAAACCATCCACTGTGCTTGAATGTCTGTGAGTAAAAACTGACTGATTTCTGATCCTTGGGCACTTGTGTTCCTTTTTTGGTACCTCACTCACGATGTCCTCACGCTACCCTAAAAGCTCATTTGAACTGAAATCTCTAGACTGTTAACCTTGAATATGCCAAAAAGTCTTCCTAAGAAATTCAGAACCTGTTGCTAAATGGTTTCAGAGACACATCCTGCAGCCTAGAGATACTATTCTTAAGTTATTGTCAGCTGATATCATTTGGCCAGCCTGCCAAGGGAATGCAGCCTTACTCACCATTGGGAGCTTCAGATCTCATTGTCATTATTTCTTTTCTAAGAGGAGACTGTGCCATCAGACTCACACTTTACTTCTTTCCAAGTGGTTTATTGATCTGTGAATTCAGTGAAATGTGCATCAATTGAACTAACTATTCCTTTTAAGTAAGGGGCTAGAGAACCACACTGTGTCAAAATTAACTGGTACAACAGAATGACCTCTTGTAGCACCACAAGAGCACAATAGACACACAGTATGGGTTCAATCTAGTGATTGAATAACTCCACTCCATTGCTCACTATCAGAAAAGTTTGTAGATATTTCCAATTCCTTCATTGGTGTTTCTCCCAACACCAATTGTAAAGGGATTATTATGTGTGCTACTTAACTGCAATTAAATATTGCCCTCATTTAAAAGTTCTTCTTGTCTCTGTGCTAGCTTTTCCTTATTGTTTCTAAAATATGTAACAAATCTGGCAAGTTCTTTGCAGGACAGAATGTTTAACTTTAATCTTTTTTTGAGATTTGCAGGCAACAGATTTCAGAATTAGTTGAATGGAGTTAACTAGTATCTCTTTGGATGAATGACATAATATATTAAAAAGATGAATATTTCCAGGCATTTTTTCTTCTCTTCAATATGCACTATCCCTCATGTAAGATCAAAAAATCATCAAGTATTTGTTAAACATCTACTATGTGACAGACACTGTGTTAGGAGGTAAGGATACAAAGACAAAAAAGATACAGTCCATGCTGTCAAGAAGCTTACATTCTGTCAGGGAAGATATGTATTGTATGTATATATTGTATGGATGCGTATATATAGCATTTGTGTAACACGTGTACAC
Organism: Vombatus ursinus; assembly: GCF_900497805.2. Classification (NCBI taxonomy): domain Eukaryota; kingdom Metazoa; phylum Chordata; class Mammalia; order Diprotodontia; family Vombatidae; genus Vombatus; species Vombatus ursinus. The sequence goes on from NW_020954723.1 coordinate 15,310,345, forward strand.
ACATGTACATCTAGTTGGACATGTCTGGGCTTTTATATGCATGCACTTGTATATGCATTGTATTGTTAATTCAGAACAAATCCCCAAACCTAAAAAAGTTTTAGAAAGAATTTTATACAATTTTATAACAATACAAAATAAACACAAGTGATTAAAAGGAGGAAGCAAAAGCAGCTAGGGGTGCAAAGGGGGTGGTATTTGAGTTGAGTTTTGAAAACAATAAGGGATTATAAAAAGTGGAGCAGAGGAGGGAGAACATTCTATGCTTGGGGGACTGTCAGATATGTGACATGTGGTGTCATGTATGAGGAAAAGCAAGAAGACCAGTTTGGTTAAACCATAGAGTGTACAAAAGGGAAGAATATAGCATAGCAGCCTCCAAGTTGTTCTCCCTCCTTTATTAAAAAGTCTAGATTTCCTTTCCATTATGCAGTTAATATCCTGTTGGGTACCCTGGGTTCTCAGTTAAAAAATCTTCTCTACTCTCATGGCCATACCTTGGCTCTACCTCACCTATTGCCAAGGATGGATGTACCTTCTATCCCATCATCACACTAAACTATGCCTCCTCCATGATCTGAAATTCCCATCTCTATTCATAATTTTCATTTCTTCCTCTATCTTACTTCTCTTAAAACTGTTCTTCACTATGGCCTTCAAACCCTTAATCCCTCCCTGTTCTAACAACAATGTGATAGAGTATGGGGGAGGTGAACCTTAACAGTTTGTTATCTTCACATCCTGTTCTTGGCACATAGGTGGCAGTTAAGAACTGGGGTTCTTTATTGTAAAGAAATCAAGGCATAGGGGTAACATGAAAGGAAACTCCAAATTTTGGGAGGAAAGTAACATGGAAATGGGATTTGGCTTGTTGTGCTTGGCCACGGGGGGGGGGGGGGGCAGAACTATTAACAAAAAGGTGAAAAGAGAGAATAATTCAAATTGGATTTAACAAAAGTTTTCCTAACAATTAAAGCTGCCTCAAATGTGGAATGAATTATGATGAAATGTCACACTTCATCATATCCTATCACAGGAGGTCTTCAAGCATTTGTCAGCTGTGCTGTTAGATAGTATTCTAGCTGAGGTATAGTTCGGACTAGATGGTCTCTGAAGTCCCTTCCAATTCTGCTATTTTGTGAATTAAAACAGTGAATATCAAATGCTTTGGGCAAGGCAGTAGGGTTTAATGGAAAGAGCATTAGACTAGAGTCACAAAAACTGGGTTTTAAGTCAAAGTTTGCATGCTTATTATCTGTATGACCACAAACAAATTATTTAACCTCTCTGAGTTTCATTTCACATATAAAATGATTACAATAATCAGTGCTTACATTTCCTACTTCAGAGGAGTGTTGTGGGGACTGAATAAGATAATGTATATAAAGCATTTGATAAACTATAAAGAACCATGTAAAAGGCAGTGTCTTGGAACTGTATGAAACCATAGTCTCTCACTTAACCTGCAAGGTCAGCAATGGCACATGAATGTGCAAAGTGACTGGTCAAGAGGTCGAGGGTAAATTCTATGGCCATGAAAAATCAATTCAATTCCAACAAACATTCCTCATTTATTAAGTGCCTACTCTATTCCAGACACTAGGCTAGGTCCTAGGAAGCAGAGATAAAAACAAAAGTCTGCCTTCAATTAGCTTATACTCTATGGAATGGGAAAACTGAACATGAAAACAGTTAATTACATTCAAGGTAATTTGAGGATAGAGAAAATACTGACATGTGGTATGGTGGGGGTGGGACAGGATTAGAGAAAACCTTCCAAAGGAATTGGTTATTGCTGTTGTTCCATCACTTTCCTGTTGTTTCTGACTCTTTGTGACCCCATTTGGGGTTTTCTTGGCAGAGATACTGGAGTGGTTCACCATTTCTTTCTCCAGCTTATTTTATGGATGAGGAAACTGGGACAAACAGGGTTAAGTGACTTGCCCAAGGTCATGTAGCTAGTAAGTGTTCAAGGCTAGATTTGTACTCAGGAAGATGAATCTTCCTGACTCCAGGCCCAGTGCTCTATCCATTCATGAACTAGCTGCCCTGTAAGAGGAACTGGTATCTGATTCTGATAATTGGGGTTGAGGCACAAGTCTATTCCAGGCACAGGAGATGACTTGTTTCAATGCACAAAGGTGGGAACTGTCATGTGAAGTTCAGGAAACAACTACTAGTGTAATTATGTTGGAATATATAGTATAGAAGGTAAAGGGAATCAATATGAAATAATGCTGGGAATGGAAGTTGAAACCATATCTTGGATGGTCTTAAAAGCCAGGCTGAATAGTTTGTATTTTCTCTCAGAGATAATGGCAAAGACATAAAAGCTGTTGATCGGGGGGGAAAAAATGACATGGTGTGACCAGTGCTCAGGAAAGATGATATTGACCATTGTGTGAAATATGGAGAAGGGAGAGACTGAGAGCAGAGACAAATGACATTTTTTTGTAGTAGTTCAGGTGAGAGGTAACAAGAGCCTAAATGAGGGCAGTAACTACTTGAGTGAAAAGAAAGGTAAAGACAGTGGAAATGTTGTAAAGATTGAATCAGTAAGACTTGGAAATTGATTCTGCATGGGGGGGAGGGGGGAGGGGAGGGTGGCAATGGGAGGGAAGAAGCAAAGATGACTGTAAATGACTAGAAACATGGTTGCCCCCAACATAAATAAGGAAACTTGGAAGATGGGCAAGTATAGAGGGAAAAGTAAAATGAGATAGATTTTGGACATGTTGAGTTTAAAAAGTCCGGAAGGCTATGTTTTGTTGGTAGCTGATTATACAAAGTTAAAGTTCAAAGAAGATCAGGACTATATTTGGAAGTTATCTTTGTAAAAATGATACTTGAATCCATGGGGGCAGGTGATATCACCAAAAAAGATAAAAGGAGTGAATAAAAAAAGCCCAGAGAAGAGCCATGTGTGGGTGTAGGTTAAGCAATGGACAGGCAGGTGGGAAAAACAGGAATGAGAATTATAGAAACCAAAAGAGGAGAGAGTACTTACTAGGCTTATGTGATCAGTAGTTCGAGGAGGATGGGACTGGGGAAAGGCTATCAAATTTATAAGTAGAGAAATAATAAATAAAGAAATATAATTAAAGAAAGTGGTCTCAACCAAGCAGCAGGGTCAGAAGTCAGATAGCAAGAGGTTAAGTGTGCAGTTAGTGTGGTAAAGACAGTGACTGTAAATGATACTTTCTGAGAATTTGACATTGAAAGGGAGAAAACATATTGGGTGACACCCGGAGTGATTAGCAGGGTCAAGTGAGGATTTTTCTGTTTGTTTGTTTGTTTGGGGGGGCACAGGAGCGGTGTTTGTTTTAATGGAATAGAATCGAACATCTTTATAAGCAGTGAGGAAGGGGGCTTTAAATGGAGAGAAAATGAAGATGAAAAAGACAGGGAGAATGATCAATGGGTGAACTCTTGAAAATGTAGAAAGGGATGGGAGCAAGTACATGAATAGGGAGGGTGGACTTTGCAGCAGTTTCTCAGAGATGGAAGTATAGTGATAAAAAAGTAAAGAGGATGAGTGAAGACAGAGAAATTCTCAGTTGTGGGATAGGGAAGATGAAGGTGCTTGTGACATAGTATTGATTTTCTCAGTAGAGGAAGTCAGATCATTTGCCTGACCTGTGAACATGAGAGTGGTATAGAGGAAAGATTAAAAGGTTTGTGGCAACCACTGAGAAGGAAGAATGAATCAAGGAAGAACAAAAAGATTATTCTATATTGGTGAGGGCATGATTAAGATTATACAACCTTAATTTAGAGTGACCCAATTTACATTCTTGTGAATAGGTGAGGTGGAATAAAGCTTACAGCTGGGGGAATTGAGATTGGTGAACTAAGAACCCATGGTGCCCAAAGGGTCATCAGTGTGCATGATTAAGCATAATTAGTTCTTGAGTATGAGGGTAGTAGTTTTAGTGGCAAGTAGGTATGAACATTTTATGAAAGGAAAGAGGATGACTTGGAGGCTGGTTGTTTATAAAACTAGAGTGTTCTGTGTGGAATTAATTTAAGGATAGCAGGAATTAAATCTACAATCTTGACTTTGTAAATACCACATGGTACAGATGAAAGAACACTGGCTTTGGAAAAAAGAAGCCCTGGTTTTAAGTTCCAGCTTAACCACTTACTATGTGACCTTAACTTGTTTAACCTCTTTGAGACTGACACAGAGAGAGAGAGAGAGAGAGAGAATGTATATGTATCTGTATATGTGCATATATATGTGTGTATACATATATATATATGTATATATAAAATAATTAAACTGTTCTCTCATGGGGCTTGGGGTGCTTTATTACCAAGAAGCCCTATTTGAATATAGGCTATTTACCACAGTGAAGTGGCACGATGGATAGAGTGCTAAACCTGGAATCAAGAAGAACTGAGTTTAAATCCTGCCTCATACACATACTAGCTGTCTGATTCTAAGCTAATCACTTAATCCTCTGTCTGCCTCAGTACCCTCATCTGTAAAATAAGGATAATAATAACACCTACTCCTCAGGGTCATTGTGAGAACAAAATGAGATGTTTGTAAAGCATTTTGCAAGCCTTAAGGTACTATATGAATGTTAACTAATATGTATGTATATATGTATTATTTTTTTCTAACCAAATAAGCAACTGGTCACAGGCAGTTAGGTGGTTCAATGGATAGAGTGCTGAACTTGGTATCAAGCAGACCTGAATTCAAATCCAGTTTCTGACATTTACTAGCCATGTGACCCTGGGCAACTCACAACTTGTCTCAGTTTCCTTATCTGTAAAATGGGGATACTATTAGCACCTACCTCCCAGAATTGTTGTGAAGTCAAAAGTAGCTAATATTTCTAAAGTGCTCTGCAAATCTTACTATGTAAGTCCTAGCTATTATTATTATTGATTTTACAATAATGGCAAAAAAAAATGTTTAAAACATTGTTAAATGTACTCAAGATTCTCAGTGTTTCTGAGAAAGTTTAAGTCCAATCTGGTGACCTTTTTACAATTTGGATTATTTATTCATTAACCAGCTGAAAAGTCAAACAATAGCATATGTCAATAGTATGTGTTTAAACAAGAAATGTCAAACCTTAGTGCCATAATCTTGTCTAGCATGCCGGATGAGTAAATAGACCTTTGGGATACATATTTATGTATCTTTAATCATTCAGATGGGGTAGGAAGTTGGAAGAAAAGAATGTCAATCTGACAAGATGATCTGTTTCTTTCTTGAATACTTTGGTTTTTAAGTTCAGGGCTGAGTGAAATCCCATGGCTATGGAAATGAAGGATTTGTTTAAATGGTACATTAAAAATAAAAATATAATAACTCGAAAAAAAGACTTCAAAAAGGTAGTTTTGCATAATTAAAAATTGTTCTCCCATTCTGAGTAACCCAACTTCTCTAAAAAAATCCTTCACTCTTGTTCTGTCTAAAAAGAGGAGAGGGACTTAAAAAAATTCATCTCTGAATAGTATTTGGGGGGGGAGGATTAAGTCTATCCAGTGGCTGTTAGCAAGAAAATGTGAGGGAGGCGAAGAGAGAAAATTCTATATTTTGTTTTCATGAGAATGGGAGGGAAGAGTTCACTAAGAATTGATGAGACCAAAATCATAGCCACCAGAGAACAGATGAAAAAAAAATGTAACTCCTTCCTTTCATTGAAGAAGTGGAAAAGGAATGGTGTATATGTTTTTAGATGCAGTTAATATATTTTGACTGTATCATTTTTCCTTTGTTACAAGGGAAGACTCCCTGGGGGTAGGGCAATGTGAGAAAGAAAGAGGAATATCTAGAAATGACTGTGATGTGTGTGTGTGTTTTTTTTAAAGCATCAATAATACTTTAAAAATTAAAATCAGAAAATAGAGACCTTGGGGAAATAACAAGATCAAAGTTCATTGCCATTTTTTGAGTCTTTATCAGCATCTGAAACTATAAAATGTATAATAATAATAATAATTAATAAATTTATTTATTATAAATAAATATAAATATTATAAATAAAATAAATAATAAATAAACAAAAATGTGTAAATAATAATAATAAGACATTTTCCAATTCCCATCTGTTTGACTTCAGGTAGAAAAAAAATAAATCTTTCCTATTATTTTCAGTTCTCATCTGGATGGCTTTTAGTGTACATTTCCAGGCTAGATAGAGTCTGTTGGTGGATACTGAGACTCCCTTCCCTCTCTTACTCCCCAAACAGTAGAGAAGATTGCTGAGCTAATTTCACTTGGTGTTTCAGCAGATATACATATTAAGAAAGAGTTCTCAGTACCTGTCCTCACTACATCTCACTTGTGACATGGCTATTCCTTCCAAGTAAAGTATTGTTTTGTTTTTGTTTTTGTTTTTTGCTTAAGTAACAAATAAAATTGGCTCAACAATGCACTAGCTCGTCTAATGCTCTAGAGAGGAAGGGAGAAATATTGCTATTGATGTGAGATGAAAGGATGATTGGTCTTCCATGAGCCTTCTTTTAGAGGTCTCTAATCTTCTCTTTGCATGGTCTAAAAAGCTCTACTTAACCAATAACTGAGTCTAGGGCTTTCCTGGAATAGATACAGCTCTTTGGCCATGGTCAAATCTCCAAGCTACCCGGAAAGGTTCCAGGGAATTAACGTTTAAATTGCCAAACAGGGAGTTTTGCCTTCATAAACAGTACTTGTCCATTTGAGGTTGTTTCCACTGATAGCTCTGCAATCTTCCCAAGAGCAGGATTCTAAATCTCATTTAGCTTGGAGCAGAATCATCTTATAAACAGACAGGCAATATTCTGTGCTAAAAAGCCTTTAGACTGGGAATCAAGAGACCCTTGTCCTAATCCTAGCTTTGTCATTGCAATCTTGGGACTGAAAAAGGTTAGAAAAGATCTTAGAGACCTACTAGTATTGCTTCTTCTTCTTCTTTTTTTTTAAGGCAATTGGGATTAAGTGACTTGCCCAGGTCACACAGATAGTAAGTGTCAAGTGTTTGGTCTGAAGCCAGATTTGAACTCAGGTCCTCTGGACTTCAGGGCTGGTGCTCTATCCACTCTGCCACCTAGCTGCCCCCTAGTATTGCTTCTTAACCACTTTGGAACTGAATCAATCCATCAACTAATAAATGTCGATTGTGCTAAGAGCTGTTGATATAAAAAGAGGCAAAAGACAATGCCTGTCTTCAAGGAGCTTATGATCCAATCCTCCTATGAAAAATAAATGTCCTACAGCCAGGAATTTGGGTCAGGGAAGAAAAGGAATAAGAAGTCTGAGAATATCCTATAATGTATGCTGAGGTATGAAGTGGTAGAATAGCATGGGCCTGGGATCCCACCAAGTAGCAAAAGCAACAACAATGAAACAGGACCTGAACAGAGTCCTCTTTTTAGAAGTAAAGGTCACAGTGGAAAGAATAATGAATTTGGAGTCAGATGACCTGTTTTAGTGCTTTCTACCTATGTGATTTTGGAAAACTCATTCAAACTCTCTGGGCCTTCCTCAGTTTCCTCATCTCTCTAATGAAAAGACTAGACCAGATGGACTTCCAACTCTCAGCCTATGGTTCTGTGATTTCATGACATCCTTTGTAAAGGACATTGAACTTAACTTTTCAGAAGTCCCTCTAAAAGGGACAGAGGCAAAGTGCTTATCTGCTTACAGTAGCAGTAAGCAATTATGACATAAGGGAATGCAAAAACAGGGTGAAGAATTCTGAGTTTTGGTCCAAAGGTAGAATTATCAGAACCAGTTACAAAAGAATTCAAGTTGTGCAAACACCTTGTCATTTTCAGTAAGCAGAAAGATCCTGTGGGCTTTTCAATGAGGTTGTCAGGAGCCAGTCCCACCCACCTAATTTCTCTCATGATCTAGTCCTGTTGGAGGTTTGCCTCTCAGTCCCCTCCCTTCCACCTTTTGCTGAATGGAAGGAAACTCTGCACACAAGGGAGGACAATGAAAGAGTTAGTGTGATATCTGAAGTTCCTTTTAATTCTAAAACACTGTATGGTTTATCCTCCATTCTTGAAGAGGACCATGACATCAAGAAGATGATGCCATGACTTGCAAGTGAATTGGATTTAAGTGAAAGAGGGCTGTGCAAAGTCACCAGCCTCACTCTCTCTGGATCTGGGTCCAGTGGCAAGTTATCAATCAGGACAACTAGAGATGGCCCAGGATGCAGCTAGAGACCTTGGTCTTTTTAAGCTAAGGTCTTTCCAAGCTCTCACTTTGACTGTCATCTAGGGTTATTGGGAACTCTGAAATGTAAGGGTTCCCATGGGTCTGCCTCAAAAGACTTCAACCACTCAAGCCTTCTTTCAGTCCAAGTAGTGAGTTTATTTGTGATGCCTATGCAAGCAGTCCAGACTCCTAAAGAGTCTGTGCAATTTAATAGGGAGAAGAGCCATACTTTTATAGGGAAAAAGATTGTGGGAAGATTTGGATGGGATCTAGGAGTTGCAAGTAGCCTGAGGTGGTCCAGAGGTAACAGAGAATAGAGGGCTGGATTGAGTCAGGGCTGCAATGGAAGGACAGCTGAAAGGATTATTGACTGGGATGGGCTTGATGCCTCAGATGAACCTAGGTTCCTGAAATCTGTGGGATAGTTTTTTCCCTTTTTAGGGGTTTGGTTCCCACACCTCATCATTCCCCCCTCAAACAAATGGGACCAAAAATCTCTTGGGTGAGAGGGGAAGATCTCAGCTTCTGAAACTGCTTCCTGCTGGCAAGGGCCATAGAGCTGTCCCTGCCTTGCTCAGTCCTGTTCAAGGGGTCAGATTTGGGAACGTGCCTGATGCTGGTACAGTAGGCTAGAGACCTTGGACTCAGTAGAAGGTTGGTATATAGCTTGAGCAGTCATCTGAAAGTTGATGGCCCAGACACTGGAGGAGACAAGGAGGTTAAGCAAACAAGGACCAAACAGACATAAAAGGAATATGATCAGGAAGGGAATAAGAATAGGGCTGAGTATAGAAAGGAGTTAGGATTTCCATGAAGAAGATGATGTTGGGGCACTGAGGTTATTATTGGATTTCTTGCATCCAACTAGCCTTTTACAAAAAAAGTTCAATACAGATCTCTACCTGCTTAGAATTGTTTATGTACATACAACAAGAGGTGTTTACTAGAGCACATACACCTCCACTAGAGGCAAGCAGGTAGTCTAAGGCTAATATATTATCTAGGACCACCTTTTCTAAAGAATTCAATGATTGCTGGATTTCCCAGAGACTATAAAGTGTTTCTTTTGCCAACTGGTGAATGATCTCTGTAAGGTTAGAGAGAATGAGTTCATGTTGTAGATGACCATACCAGGGCATGAGACACTCTGCTCCCTTTTGGGTTTTTCATGACTTTAAATACACCCAATCTCCAGGTTGAATGGAGCAGTACACTCTTTTTCATTTACAAAAGGTTTTGGAAGATGCTTATTGGCATATTCTGTTAGGGCATTCGTGACTGCTCCTAACTGAGTTGCAGATTGGTTGATCAAATGCTATTCTGGATCTATAAAGATGCCAAATGTTCTGAAGGGCCTCCCATATAGAAGTTCAAAGGGGCTAAGCTTGATATTTTCCAGAGATATAATGTGGACTCCGAGCAGCCCAACTGGGAGATTCTTAATCCAATCTTTTTGGGTTTCTATGCATAGCTCAGTAAGGACCTGCTTAAGGGTATGATTCATTTTCTCTACTTTTACCAGATTTGGGGTTTCAGGATGAGTGGAGGTGGTAAGTGATTTTAAGTGTCTTTGCCACAGCCTGGATTATCTGTGAAATAAAAGCAGGGCCATTGTCACTCTGTAAGGAGCTAGGCAAGCCAAAATGAGATATAATTTCCTTTAATTGGAACTTTAACACCTCCTGAGCCTTTTCAGTTCTGCTAGTAGCTTCTACCCAATTCGTAAAGGTGTCAACAAAAACCAAAAGCAATTTGAAACCCCTGAATGGGGGCATAAGTATAAACTCTATCTGCCAGTCTTCACTGGTATTTAGAATGGAGGTCTGGGCTGGGTTGAGGCCATAATGAAAGGACAGTTGAAAGGATCATTGATTGGGATGGGCCTGATGCCTCTGGGAACCTGGGTTCCTGAAATCTGTGGGAGAGTCCAAGGACTAAGGGTCTTTCCCTTGTTATGGGTTCAGGGCCCATATTCCATCAGAACCATCTGGGTCTAATGGGGATAGGATCTGAATCCCTAAAAGGAAATACCATGTCTTTGAGATCTAGACCCCAAAAAGGAAAAGCCCTGGATTTTTGGCCACTTGGCCAAATCTCTGGTGTTGGTCTGAGGCTATAATCCTATCAACTGGCCTTTCATTATTGCTTACACCCAATCTCCCAATTCTCTGTTAACCTTAACCTAGCCTAGCCCTCCATTGTCTTATCTCCCTATGGCTCCAGGACTTCCCACCCTTAATGCTATCTAAACTCCATTCTCCCTTGGCCATGTGGTCCAGGTCCCTGGAGTTCTGTTATCTCATAGTCACCCCAGCTTACTGGCCACTCTCATCCAGATCTCCTTAGACCCCTCCTCCAGTCACCCCAGACTACTTGTCCACTTCTAGATCCCTCCCACAGTCTTTCCATATATTAGGTCCATCTGGCCTCCATTAAGGAGCTCTGATTCTTAAAATCTGACCCACTTGCATTAGTGATATAAATGTTCAGATTCTTATAATCTAGCCAACGGCTCAGATTCTTAAGGTCTGGCCTGCTTGTATTAGGGACACAAATGCGTAAATTCCTTAGGAATCTAGCCAATATGGCAGATTCTTTAAATCTCATTAATAAACCTTATCTTTGGCTAAAAGAAGGCTTGGGTCAAATTCATTCAGACAGGACCCGTATGCCATGATTTTGGGGTCCTAGCACCCCTAAACCTCAACAGGTCCAGTGGCAAGATATCAATCAGGACAACTGGAGATAGCCCAGCAATTCTAAAAGATATAGAATGCTTTAATTGTGAGGTGATCACAATAGTTACAATTTTTTGTCTCCAAATTACTCTTGTTTTGCCCAAAGTGCCACTCAGAGAATGATCCAACAGACTGAAGAAGATATATCTTTATCTAGAAGCCTTAGGAAAGTCCTCACCTTCAAACCAAATCTTCATATCTCCAATCTAATAGCCCGAAAAATCTTTGGAAGACTTCTGGCAGGGAGAAAAGGAACCAAATTTTTAAAAATGTCAAAAGACAAAACTCCTAGAAAACTGCAGGACAGAAAGAAGGGTGTGGCAAGAATGCTCAACTGGAGCAATGGAGAAAAAAAAACACAAGGTAAAGTAGTGAAAAACTGGGTTTGCCCTTGAAATCTTGTCTGTTAGGGAAGATGAATAGGGCATGGAGACTAGAACTGTGATTCTGCTGGCGGAAGGGGTTTCCAGGTGAGGAAGGACCTACTAATACAGGCTGGCATCTTCTCTATAACTTCCAGTATTGGTTAAATGACATGCCTAGGATTACACAGTCAGTGTGGTCAGAGGCAGACTTTGAAACTAGGTCTTTTGGACTTCAAAATCATCTTGATGAGGTCTAGAGGTTAGGGGTCCTAGAATCCCAAAACTACAACACATGGGTCCTTCCCTAAAGAATTCGACCCAAGCCTTTTTTCAGCCAAAAACAAAGTTTATTGAAGATTCTCGACATATTAGCTAGACTCTTAAGGAATCTGAGCATCTGTGGGCTATTGGATAGATTGTGAAAATCTGAGCATCTTAATGGAGACAAGATGGACCTTACATGCAGAAAGACTGTGGGAGGGATCTAAGAGTGGCCAAGTAGTCTATGAGGTAATAGAATTCCAGGGAAGTAGAGCCTAGATAGGACCAAGGGTGGGAAGTGGCCTGGGGCCATAGGGAAGCAAGACAATGGAGGGCCAGACTAGGTCAAAGATAACAGAATTGGGAGATTGGGTGTAGCCAAAAGGAAGGAATCATGGCCTCAGGGGACCACCAGAGATCTCCTTGATCAAGTGGGAGAATTCAAGCACAGTCCAAAGGTTTTCTAGGGCCCATAGACAAATGGAGCCCAAAGTGGGGCAAAGGTCTCACTTTGGGCCCATACCCCATCAATCTCTCTGTCCATTATGTCATGCTGTTTCACATTAATCATACTACATGACATGTATATCTGTCTCTCATTCTTAGGTATGACTGGCCCATTTATTTTCTTGAAGAAATAATGAACCCTTGAAGTATTGGAGTGTAAGCTACAGACTACTAGACTCTAAGTTCTATGATGACAGGGACCTTATTTTATCTAGACTCTGAATTTCACTCAATGCCTAATACACAGTAGTTTCAAAGTAGATGACTGAGGAATTGAACTGAATTTACAAAGGACATTTTAGTCATCTCCACAGTTTCCACATTATGATTCTCATTTTAATACACTAAATGAATGCAATATATGCTAGGTATTTAAAGATGCAATCCACAGGAAGCTAATATTTAGTGTTCAAATGGCACCATATTGGTGCTAATTAAACCATACCAATCACATGCAATAAGATTTTCATTAAATAACAATAATATTCATTATAGCACAGTTATCCTTAGGGTACAGAAAATTAAAGTAATTACGCTAGACCCTATGCTGTGCACCCTATTTCATCACTGCATCGATGACTAGTAACTCAGGGAACTAGTCTATGAAGGAGAAAAAGACAGATCTAAAAAAAAAGCCTTGACACACAGCTACATCCCATTTTGGTATATATTCTACAGGATGTATTTTAGCATTCTAGAGGACAATGTCATGTACTGGAAATAGGGCAGTAGTGGCCAACATACTTCTATGCACAGCTCTGCTCAGCTGGATAGATGATATTGGAAAGGGGATTGGGATGCAAGGTCTGCTGAAAGGATGGGATCAGACTCAAGATTCTGATTCCCAAGCCTATGCCCAAACCAGGAGAATGACTAGGTAGAATGAAAACAAAGACAATAGCAGAAACTGTCAGTGGGAGCCCACCATTTTATGGCAGGTGCTTGACCTACTAGTTAGTTGGAATGAACAGTTAGTGCATCTTGTTAAAGCTAGAGCATACAAAGAAAAATGAAGACCCCTGAGGGAAGACACGTACAGAGGGAAAATGAATTCTGATACTATTCTGTTTAGCTGCAGGGGATAAGAAAAATGACAATGAACAAACACATTGCATGAAGTTACTGATCTCCCACTGGTGAGAGAAGTAGCTAATTGTGTAGCTCATCTCTAGTACATCAATTCAGTCTGATTAGAACTATGGATCCATTTCTGGGGTAGGAGTGGAAATTAACAGCTTCACACAGTTTTCATTTTTAAATCTGAGATGCCTCAGCAACTCTCAGAAAGCAAAGCAGTTAATTTCTTTCAATGAACTCTGTCAGCATTTGCAGATGTATAGTACCAAAATGGCTTTGCGTGGCCCACATGTGTCCTCTCATCCCCCATAGCTTTTAGATAGTGTATAAAAGTTTACAAAGTCCAAAGTTACCAGAGGTCTGACAACCACTCATTATTAAACAAATCAGTATTAACTGGCAAAAAGACTGCTTTCATTGCACAATTAAATGTCCTGTTGTGCCCACCATGAGGCAAAAGAAGATAGAGAGTTCAATTGTGGAAGATAAGATATACAGTTTTTAGGTTTAACCTAATGGGCCTTCTTCAATGCTCTTATCCTCTCTGTACTACAATCTGTGGACATTGACTGCCACCAATGGCCCTAACAAAACCATACCATCAGTCTCTCTTCTTTGAGGATGAATATCTCCGATTCATAAAAACTGAGTACAGCCTGGCTTCTGGGCTGGTGTTTCTAAAACTGTCCTTTTTACTGAAAAGCTGACTGAAGAAGAGAGACGAGTGAGACTTCTTTGCAACTGTGGGTTATCCCGCTCTCAGTCACTATGTGCCCTTAGCCAGCATGACTTCCCAAAACAGAACTAGAAGTTTAGACAATTTATACTTTAAATGTATTATGAGGGATAAAATAACATTTGTAACTCTGCATCATTTTTTGTTGATATTTATGTTGAGGCATTGAGGGCAAAAAGGAAGATGAGGACTAGACAGATAATCCTTCTATATATATAATTGTAGCTGAAAATTTCTGTATTTGTCTTGGTATACACCAACTCACTCATTTTGCATGGATACTTTCTCAAATCACTCTCAGTATTCCTTACTGTGAAATGCAGTTAAATTCACTCCTTCCAAGTTAATCAATCAATTACCCATCATATTTAAAGTAACAGGATTATTTGCCCTTTTCCCCTTGAGAACACAATTCAGTTGTTCACTAGATGTGAAAAAAAAAAAGCCTGAACACTTTCACTGAATGAATCAACCAGTCAATCAAAGGCATTTCAACTAGGTGCAATGAGAAATCTGTTTGGATTGGTTGGGTGACTTGATCATACCATATGGGACTTATATAAAACCAGAAAACTAATTTGGAATTGGAAATTCAAGCATCTAGCAGACTCCTGTGGAAGTTTCCAGCCAAGCCCTTGAGAAGGAATAATGGAGCAGGAGGGAAAAGGTAAAATTCAGGATTCCATCAGTATTCTAGCAGTGTCCCTGGAAAGGCTGATGATGGTGTCTGCATCAGGAGTCAAGGACATACTGGATCTAACAAAGAAAGAAAGGCAGTTTCAAGACTCAACAAGAAGCCCAGCAGTGTAGCTGCATGATGCTCATGAAAACTTCTTGAACACCCAATGAAAGGGACGAAAAGAATTGCAGCAACTCTGATCTGTGGGGTAACCCTTTGCCATATGTGCTCACTAAATCAAAGTACATTTTCCCCTGGACTCTGTATGTAGTGATGGGAGAGTGTGTTGCAGACTTGCAGTAGGGGGGATGTTTTGTAGCAATTATACCACCTTAGGAAATCCCCTTTATAAAAGCTAATTAAGTCTAGAAGACTGATTGATATCAACTTGAAACCATGGATGGAAGCAGCCCACAGGGACTTGTGACTACAGCATTGGAGAGACATCCTCCACAGTTCCCCAGGATTTACTCTAGAGTTCTGATGGGAAAAGGGGCAGCTGCCCTCTACGTACACAGCCTGTTGGCCTAAGGTGTGGTTGAGAGAATGGCTTATAGAGAATCCACTACAGCCCTCTCACTCCCAATCACTCTTTCCCTCTTTCTAAGCTCCTTGGACCAAACCATTACACCTTTTCAAGTACAAAGGCTAGCTCTCTTTACACATTCATTCTTTTGTTACTCCCCAGGCTAGTCTCTTAAATTCCAAAGACAAAGCAATCAATGGGTTCAGAGAAATGAAAGCTTGCTGGGCTCCTTTCCTACAGTGTAGTCAGATAGTGACATGGTCCCCTCTCTAAGTACTATCTTCCTATTTGTATCCAGAGAGTGGGAGGTCAGGGGCAAATTTACTTGAAAAGCTTCAGACCTGGAACTGTTTAGGTGCTGCTGCCACTATACCTCCCCCACCTTCATCCAAAGTGACAGGACGAACAAGAGCTACCTCCATGCTAGTGCTCTCACTACACTTTCTATCACTAGAGCCACAGTTTCAGGACAAGCCTCAACCCAGAAGAACTAGGCACAATTAAGACATGCTGCGGGAGATAAAATCTGATTTCTAGCCTTTCATCATTGCTCTCCTTGTGGTGTTTACTCTGGGTATGGGGGGCAGAATGGTATGGTGTGGCTTTGAAGTCAGGAAGACCTGGGTTCGAATCCTACCTCTGACACATAGTGGCTGTGTGCCTCAAAGTCCTTTAACCTCTTGGTGCTCTAGGCCATGGCAGTCAAACCCACATGGGACCCTCAATTCTCCCAAGTACTGTCTGAACCAGAAATATTTAACAAAATAAGTTAAAAATACAGTGAAATATAGCATTGTATTTTAAATCTAAGTCAATATGTTGCCCACATGGTTTTTTATGTATAAATTAGTGGCTGCTGTTTCTATCTGAGTTTGACAGCGCTGCTCTAGGTAATTCTTTAGTATTGTATGTTGCACAGATAATGCTGTCCCGTGTTGCTGGGAGTTTCTTGATTTTAGCCTTCCCAGTATCAATGAAATTGCAAATCCAATCTCTTTCCCTAGGGGGTGCTAGAGTGTAAATCAGCCCAGACCTGGTACAAAGACTAAGGTTCACTAGCTCTGCACCAGCTCTAGTACTCATTCATACTTTTACTCTCCCACATGCACTCGCTGAAATCACCTTCACATTAAACTGACTCCCTACCCCACCATCTCACTCCTTTCACAATCTCTCAGTCACTACTAAACCACCATGTCTCAGATATATACCTGATAGCTCTCTCACTGAACTACTAGCAAAATTCATCTTCTCAACGTATTAATTCAATCATTCTGACCACAAACACTATCTCTCAGTCCACAGTTCCTTCTTTCACTAATCCCAGGACAGTCATTCAGCCTCCAACACCAGATCTGAAACTACTTAATAGTGCTCTTAAATAAGCCCAAAGAATCCTGGGAAGCTACATGGACCATAGCCTCAAGCACAATTGTCTCTCTTCTTTCCCTCTTGACCCTGAAGCACCCCCAACTCCTCATACAAAACAGTGCAAAAATAGGAAATCTGGTAACCTAGTTGGCTTTCCATGTGTGTCTGGGGCTTTTTTCCCTCTTTATTGCATGCCTCCCTGAAAATATTCTCATTCAATGGCCTTTACTACAAGCTTCTGGGGGTTTGGGGCAAGGATGAGTTGGTATCACAGGTCAGTGAAGGCAGCATTACTTATAACACATTCTGTGCCCTTCTCTCTTCCTTTGGGTATGCCTATACCAGAGGTTTGAAACGTGGATAATTAGAAGTTGGGAGATCCTTAAAATTAGATGTGTTTTCTGTCCCTGTTCCAGAATTATGTTGACTGAAATGATTTGATTATAGTCCTCTATAAAATAGGATATTAATGCTTCTTAAATGACTTTTGAAAAATAATAATAATCACAATAATCATTTAAAAATTCTAATTCATCATCCACTCATCTACTAAGATGATTTTTCTAAAGTATTTGTCTGACTATGCCACTTTCCTACTCAATGAGCTCCAGTGGCTCCCTATTACCATCCGAATCAAATGTAAACTCCTCTGACATTTAAAACTTCATAACCGGTCTTCTTGCCTCTCCAGCCTTCTTACATCTTATTCTGCTCTATGCATTCTAAAATTGCGACCACACTGTCTGACTTGCTGTTTCTCCAACATAATACTCTTATCTCCCTTCTAAACATCTTTGTACTAGCTATTCCCCACCCCTCGATTTCACTGCCCTTCACCTCCACCTATTAGTTATATCAGCTTCATTTAAGACTCACTTCAAATTCTACCTTCTTCAGGAAGCCTTTCCAGGTCCCCCTAGCTGCTAATGCCTTCTCCTTTCAGATTATCTTCATATACTCTGTATGTGTGCGTATCTTGTATGTATTTCAATATATTTAATTGTTGTCTTTCCTAATAAGAAATACAGTTCTTGGGAGCAGAGACAGTTTGTTTGCTTTTCTTTTGTATTCTTAATGTTTAACACAATACTTGGCATATTGTAAGCACTTAATAAATGGTTGTCGAATGAATGAGTAACTTAAAGGTAATTGAATGGTAAAGGAGAAGAGTCAAGATCTGAGTTTGAATTCTGCCTCAGACACTATCTGTATGACAGTGGACAAATCATTTAACTTCTCTGTCTCAGTTTCTTTATCTGTAAAATGAGAGGAATAATAATATCTACCTCACCAGGTTGATTGTTTTAATGATCAAACTTAAAATGGTTAAACCTTAAGAATTATATGTGTTAGTTATTTTTTAAAGACAGGTGGTATACCTAGCATACTTTTATGTACATTATCAGAATTCAGTAAATACTAATTGAATTGAATTAAAGGTCCAGGACTAAACAGGAGAAGAAAAAAAAGCACAAACAGTACATTATGTCCCTATTAGGTCATTTCCCAAACCTCACCTCTAACAAGTGGCTAATACTACCACTTATGGAATTCCCTTTAGCAGCTCCCAAGGTAAATGGCTAAGGGGGTGGCTATAATATTTACTGCTCTGTTAATATATGCAATTACAACACACTACCCATACTGCTTCTCAATAGCATTTTTAGCAACTTAATTAATTGCTTTTAAAAGTGGTCTTTCATTTCCTCCTTCTACTTTTATTTATTTTTAATTTCACATCCACCTTTAAGACTAACCTCCCAGGGAAATCTCCACAAACACAGAAGCACAGATTCAATTAGCTGGGAATGCAATTGTATACAAATGAGCCCAGTGAGTAGGAACACAGAAAGGTGATCTCTTTGAGTTAGGTGTTAGAAGCCCAGTGTGCTTTATTACAGAAACTATATTCTTTTCCATTGAACTCTGATCTCTACCCGGATATTACAGGCTGCTAATTAAACTCCATTCACAAAGAAAGAGCTGCTCAAAACTTGTTCTTAGGGAACAAGTAGGGAAAGAAAACATTTGACACTGAGGCAATGCCTTTTTCTCCAAAATCTCATTAAAAATCATGACAAATGACTATTGTTTCTCTTATGCAGTTCTCTTCCCTATTTTTAAGTAAGCCACCAAAGGGAAGTAACTGTTTCAACTTGACCCCTGAGTATTTTGTGCTTGTCTGGTTGTTTCAGGGTATAGAACAATCAAATGAATTGTCAATGAAACACACTGAGGTTGAGTAAGCATGATATACAAGCATAGAGTGGTATTCCTGCCTCCATTATTTCCCTTCTCATCCTTCATGGGAAGACATAAAGATAGAGACAGGATTGATTATTTCATTGGTATAGGAATCTCCCTCCCTTTACCAATGCATGGCACACTTTCTCTGCAATTTATAGTCTTAGAGAACTGCCTAGAGTCCTGAGAGTTTAAGTGACTTTCCCAGGGTGATGCAAATAGAATGTGTCAGAGGTAGGTCTTTATTCTGAGGACAATTCTCTATCAATTATGTTATACTGCCTGTCTCATCCATAGCTGACAAAATAATCTTTTTAATGAAGTCTGTCACTCCCTTGGGAAAACAATAACAATAACAACAACTTTTCAGTGTTTGACTTGCCTATAAGCTAAAATTCAAATTTCTTATTTGGCGTTTTAGACTCCTACGCACAATAGTTCTAACCTTAGTTTCCAGCTTCATGTATTCTGTATGCTAGCAGGACTGGACTAGTAGCTGTCTCCCAATTTCATCATGGGCTCTTTTGCCTCAATTTGGTCTTTCTTCCTTCCTTAAATCCTTTTTTCTTTCCCTTCTTTTGTTTCTTTCCTTTTTTTAATCTTACTTTTTCTGACTTGGAACATAGTAAGCACTTCATAAAAAGTACTTTCCATTCATTCATTTCATGAGTCCACAAAGGCTCTCCATACTGCAGGATCATTATTTTTTTCTCTTCCTTCAGTGTCCTGCTCTAGGTCCACCACCTCCATGTAAACTTCTCTAACCTTAAAACTCAAAGTGACCACAGAGACCATCTTAACTGATCAGCTGGGAAGTCCAGTCATATGGAAGCGATCATAAAACACTCCCCCTGGAGTTTCATATATTGAGGTTTTATTTACAGCTAATATATAGAAGCTCTCTATTTTTAAGGTGGGAAACAATTTGCTTAGTCTTGGGTTGTAGAACAAGCTTTAAGAGTGACATCCTAGGAGAAAACAAGTTTTTTAAACTTAACCAAGAAAACCCCACTCCTCAATGCCCTTATTAACTATAATGCTATGTTTCTTTCTCTTCTCTGCTCTCCTCTATTTTAAAGCTGCCTAGGGTTAGAGTAAATGACCAGCAATTTGCTACATTGACTGGCAAAGATACAAGTGAATGGGATGCAGCATTATTCTCTTGACTCATATAAAGAAAGCTCATTAGAAACTGAATAATTCATGAATGAAAGCCCATCCATAAGGGGTAATTTGCTCTAATTGTACTAAATGAAGTTGATAACATTCTGCAGGTTTCACCAAAAAAGTCTGAATACACCAATGTAAGGGAATTTTTCAGCAAGAAAGTCATTCAGAAGCCAAATGCTAAAAATTCCATACACTTTCTAGAAGGTATATGTTTATTTTTTCCAAAGTAGCTTTTCTATTAGAAACCTGATGTGGGAACCAAATGTCTTCTAAAAGCAATGACTATGAGATATAGAATAAAAAAAAAAAAACATTGGATCAGCAGCTATAGTGGAATCTTGTACCAAGACACTGAGTAGGACCTTCTCTGATTACCTACTCTTAACAATTTCTCTTCCCTATCCTTAAGTAAGCCACCAAAGGGAAGTGACTATTTCAACTTGACCACTGAGTATTTCATTTCTTTCAAGTATTTCAAAATGTGTTTTTAAGGGGATAAAGTGAGGAAGAAACAGGAAGGAATATAATAGTTTCTTCTCCATTCAGTCTTAAAAAAGAGCAATTAATATTGCAAAATAAGTAGCGTGAATCCTTACTGCAACTGGACTAAGGAAGCAGTTTTTGGTTGCTAATGAAATTGGACCACCTTGGTTCAAAGTTGATGTCCCTTTAAGTAGGCCAGCACATCCAATGATTCCAACTGACATCAAGCTTTTCTTGGAATAAAAAATATATACTATTGGCTCCAACCCCCAGGAAGACCCAGATATCAAGTCTAGAGACTTTTGCAATAAAACAGATAATTACATGTGAACTGACTAGACAAAAAGCAGTGGATAGGTCAGAAGATGGATGAAGAGGCCTTCTGTTCCTCTCTTTATCACCTCTCTTTTCTTTTTTTGGTGCTTATAACAGAACAAGTAGCTCTGTTTCTTTTTTATGATTGACAGAGGGCTACCCTCCTCTTTCTTTCTCTCTAGAAAGCTTAGTCACCTCATGTCATGTCAAGGTATAGATGTTGTTTTGTCCTAGGCCTAAGCTTAAGATAGATGTTGGTGTACAATCTAATTCTGTCCTAGCACAGTGCCTTTCACATAGGAAGATATTAATAAATGGTTGTTGATTGATTGATTGACAGATTGATTTTGTCCCTCTTTATAGAGGAACCCTATCTTTAGAATTATTGTTAAGAATTATGTCATCAGTTTATAGATGCCATTTAATTTTTTTTTCATGTTTGTACTGAGCTAGGGAATTTCTCAGAAGTTTATGCAGTTTTAGTCCTTAGTAAAAACTTTTCTCTCTTTCTCTCATGAGAAATCTATCTTTGTTTATTGAGTGAAGTTCAGCCCATTACAATATCCTATGGACCACTGTCCTTTGAGCTTCTGGCTGGGAAGGAGAAACCATTAAACCTCTCTGTCTCCTAGATTCATGCTATTTGCATGGGTTTAATTCAGGATTTGGCTACATCTACAAAGCAGATCAGGCAAATTCCCAGGATGCAAAAGCAGAAGAGATTGTCAAGTCACAAAGCAGATGCCAGATTGTCTTCTGGGAGTAGTCTAGCCCAGGTTTTATTCTTGATTCATTTAGCAGCTGAGCAACTTGTTACCTTTCCAGGCTGCAAGTGAACATCTGTAAAATAAATAATATACATGGTGAAGGGACATCCTGAGGTTTTGTTATGAAACCTGTGGTTCTTGGGCTGATCTCATCAGTTACCAGGCCCTACAGACTGATTACCTTAACTTGACATCTCATCTCTGCAGGGTAACATCAGATATCACCAAAAGTGTAAATGGCAACAACCCATCATATTTCTTCTGTAGGGAATAACAGAGCTCACATTTCTATGGCACTTTAAGACTTGTGGGGTGGTCAGGGAGGGAATAGCACAAATACCATTCTCCACTTTTTAGAGATGAGGAAATTGAGCCTCAGAGGGATTAATTAATTGAATTGGCCTTTACTACCTAACTAGTAATGGTTTGAATTAGTCTCCTAATCAATGTCCAAAGTTGTTCCCACTACAGAGAATATTTTCTCCAAACATAGATTTAAGAATTTCATTTTCTTTGATGAGCAAATGAATTCATTATTATCATTCTTATTATCATTATATTAAGAGAAGCATCATGGCATAGAGGCTGGAGAGTGGGTTTGGAGCTACAAAGACTTGAGTTCAAATCCTGGCTCTGACACATACTATCTCTGTGAACATGAGAAAGTTATTTAACCTCTCAGTGCTAGAAATAGCTCTTCAGAACAATAAGCTGTGGAAATGACATTTACCTGCATTGGCAGAATGGTTTCCTTTAAATCACAGTTTTTTGTTTTTTTTTTATTGTTGTTATTGTTGTTATTCCAAATCAACTCTGAAGCCTTGGGGCAGTTTTTTTCCATACAAGATAGAATTCAAATGGCACTGTTTGGGGTTCTATTCAGAATTAACTAGGACATAGGAATATGTTTCCCCTTCTCACATAGGTGCAGTGATGCCTCAGCCATCCAGACAACACTGGGAACTAACCTAGAAATGAATCTATCATCCAGGATGTTAAAAAAAAAATTAGGATGTGGATCTTTCTGGCAACTGAGAGACACTCTTGCAGTCAGGACTATTAAATGTGTCCTAATAAACAGAACAACTGTAAATGTGACAGATGCTAGGGACTTCAATCCCACCTGCCCTGGTGTTCTCTGAAGCAATGGTGAGTTAATCCAAGCTGAAAATGAAATCCCAAAATCTCCACATCCCCCACCACCAACCTGTCATCTTTTTTATTGCAGCTCAACATAACAGGCACCATGGAGATTTGGGGAAAGTAGCTGATGAGAAACCTTGGAGATAAATAATTTAGAGATGACATTTGGAAGTAAATAAAGAACTCTGGGAGAATGATTTAATAAAATGTGGGGATTAGGACTATCATTTAGGTGAAATAAGTTTAAAAAACTTTGTTTCCTCCATCTTGAACAAAAATCATTACCCAACCTTGATTTGTTTAAAAAGAAAGAAAGAAAGTTTTTCAGAATTCAGTGGCAATATATAAGAAACAACAAATGTGAAGATTTCAGAGAAGCACAGGAAGTGTTAATGCAGAGTGAACTAGTAGAACCAGGAAAGTGATATACTCACTGTCTAAAATAATGTAAGTGAAAAGTGAAAATGAAGCAACACTGGGTAATTGTAATAACCAATCCTGTCCCCAAACAAGAAGTAGGGAAGAAAAGCCCCTATTTCTCTTCCTTGGAGAGGTCAGATGTTGCTCTGGCTCACACATGGGCAACCTGTTGTTGTTTTTATTTTGGTTTGTTTTTTGACATGATGAAAAGCTCACTAGATAGCATAGTGACTAGAGTTCTAGGTTCAGAGTCAGGAAGACTTGAGTTCAAATCCAGCCTTAGATACTAGATGTGTGACCCTGGGAAAGTCATTTAACCTCTGTTTGCTTTAATTGTCTTATTTGTAAAATGGGGATAATAGAAGTACCTGCTTCTTAAGGTTGTTTTGAGGATTAAAAGAAATACTTGTCAAAGATTTTAAAAACTTTAGAACACTATATAAATATAAATTATTGCTGCTATTTATTATTATTATAACTGAAGGTTGAATAATATGCATAGAAATGGCTGTGGCATTAAAAACAAAAGGCAATTAATTAGATGTAGGACATTTTCTCTGGTCTCTGCAACCTCTCAAAAACAGAAATTATGCACCAAATATAAAGCAATGTCAACTCTCTCCAAGGTATAGGACACCTAGAATCCAAAAGAAGATTATGAAAAAAAATGAACTTATGACTATCCTGAGCTTACTAAGCATCTCTCCCTCCCTTTCCACTGTTGACCCAAGGAACTGACATTCAGGCTTGCAGCAAAACCTAACCCCATACTCTGGGCCCCTTCTCTCTTTCTAGTGTCAAGGAAACCCTGGATCCAGGCTATGGAAATTTAGTCAGGCTGTGACAAAAAGCCAGTGTGGCTGCAGTCCTTCTGGTATAGAAACCTGCTGTGGGCTATGACAGACAACCCTTTAACTCCATAGCACCAGCTCTATAAATTTCTTAACTAACAATGTCAGGGCAGACAAGTCTATAGGACCAGAACAGCAGCCCTCTGAAATGCCAGTGATGGGACAGAGAACTGAGAACAGAAAGAGTAGGATGAGATACTGACAGAACTGAACACCATGTGTTGGGTGTGAGGGGAGGGGAGTCCAACTGTCTACTAACGCTAAAGGAAAGAATCCAGCATCCAGTGGGGCCCAGTCCTGACCACCCAAAGGCACTTGGGGCAGATACCGAGGCTGGACAACTGTGAATTATCCAGCCTGAGAGAAGGTTGAACCTTTGTGATCCAGTCCTCAAGGAAACCACCATTAGAGGTCAGAGAGTCTGAAAATGATTGAAAGAGAAAAATAAAGGGTAGTGGGGGGTGGGAATAGGGGGAAGACTGAAATTACCAAAGATCTCAGGAAGAAGAAAACAGAAAGATTTTAAACATGAGCAGATAAATCTGTGGGGAAACCTTTAACAATGGAAGAAAATATGGTTTCCAGATGTCGTAAACAAGTTATGAATTAATACTGGAAAAAATAAGAAAAATGCAACAAATGAAACAGAGGACCCCATGGAATGAGAGGAGAACATGGAACTACGACATGCTGTTCCCAAGCAGTTCAAAAGAGAAATGAGAATTATGAGAGCAGAATTTGTGGCCTGTGCAGCAAAAATATTGGGCAGAATAGAAAGCCTGGAATCTCCAGTGGCAAAAGAAATAAAAGAAATACCAAAGAAATAAAAGAGTGAATGATAGATTGGGAATGCAAATATACAAAAGTAAACGACAATGAAAGAAAATGTGCTCACTAATGCAAGCAAAACATACTGATCTCAAAGACAGGATGTATAGAGGTCATAAGAGGATTATAGGTTTCTCAGAAGTACATGACAGGATAAAAAAATCTTAAAACCATAATGCAGGAAATAATAGAAGAGAACTTGCCAGGACTTCTGAAAAAGAAAAAGAAATATCAGTTGATATTTCATAGAGAGGAATGTATGATGTGCCTAGCATCTTGGGATGCTAGCAATTGGGAGAAAGTGACCTGTGTGGTCTCAATAAAAGAAGGATCTACAGAGGAGTGAGTAAACAGGAAGAGGAAGAATAAAAAATGGGGGAAAAGGAAGGAGATGTCACATTGATGCTTGAAGGTATCCTTCCAGCTCCTATGGGAGCTCCTATGGGAGAAGAGATATGGTAGTGAAGGGAGACCTTGATCTGGGTTTTCTGGGAGATTTGTTGCTTGAAAATTACACTCATCCTAACTTTGGGGTTGGGAGAGAGTATGGAACTCCTAGGGGAAACTGGCATCTGGGGGAATGGGAGATCACATATTCAGGAAAGAGATTTTAAAGTAAATGGGGGTGGGATGGGGAGGTAACCAGATGGGGAAGATATAGATCAGTGCTGAGCTACATTCACAGGTATGTGTTCGGGGAGGGCACCTACTATGAGATTGTATTGTCTCTGACATCTGTAATAATTAGCATTGTTCTGAGAGTGAAGCAAAGAGGGAAAGGAAAATCCATGAGGCAAACTTTGCAAGGTAGTGCAGAGACTGCACAAAGGGAAGAGCCTAGAATGAACACCTTAGAAATTTTGAGTGCATGAAGAATGCAGAGAATAGAGAGTAGATAATTATAAGGGTCATGAATCAAAGAAGGAAGGTCTAGAGAGACAGAAAGGATGGATGATATCGAGAGGAGGAGAAATCTTTATTGGAAAGGGGCCTAAAAATGAAATCTAAAAAATAATGAACAGGAGTAGTTGAAGGGGAGGAGAAGAAGAGGAAATCTACTTGACCCAAAAGGGAAAGGAGAGAGAGCAAGAATTATATAAACAGATAAAAATAGGAAAGAAGAGAACTAATAATCAAAACCCCAAAGAAAAAGGGTAACAAGTGAAAGGAGTTGATCAAGGATGAGGGAAAGGGAGTGAGTGGTAGCAGGGCCACCTTTAAAGTAGCTAAAAGTAAATTAACTGATGGAATGCAATATAATATAGTGTTCATAGCAGAAGGGGGACAATCATAACTTGAATAAAAAATTATTTCAGATGGAGGAAAATATAAGCTTAATTCTCATAACTGTAAATGTGAATGGCTTAAACAATTCAATTTTAAGAAAGAATGACAGATTGGATAAGAAAACAAAACCCTACAACTTGCTACAAACAGGCATCATCTGGCTGCCAGACCTCCAAGTGCTTCAGCACAGCCCCAGGCAAACAGGTAGACAGCAACTTTACAGGTGCCTAAGCAAACAAACAGCCCACCAGCCTGCCATACTTCAGCATCAGCCCTGGGCAAACAGGCAGCTTCCAGAGGCCAGGCTGCATATGCTTCAGTGTAGCCACAAGAAAATGAAGAAACACCCCACTGGGCCTCAACATGCCAGACACCACCACTCGGACCCCTGCTCAGCATCAAGTAAGTTACTAAACCCCTATAGCCTACAGCAGTGCCAGCCAACTTCCACCCAATCCCCTCAATACATCACTATGCATGAGGGTCCCCCAAGGGCCTCAGGGCAACACCAGGGCAACATCAGCACAGGACCAAGTAAACAGCCAGGGCCTGCAGCCACTAGCACAAGAAGCCAGAGACAGTGCCCCTTCCACCCTGGGAGCAAAGTTCAAATTTAAAAGAAAGGAAAAATACAACCCCCCCTAAAAAAAAGGTGATCAAAAAACAGAAACAACAACAACAAAAAAGAATCTGATCATAGAAAGTTATTATGGTGACAGGGAAGACCAAGACACAAACTCAAAAGAGGACAACAATGTCAAAATGCCTATGAGCCCAAAGGAAAGGAGGAAGTGGTCTCAAGCCCAGAAAGAACTCGTGGACAAACTCAAAAAGGATAACTTAAAAATTATATAAGAAAGGTGGAAGAAAAAAGTGGGAAAAGAAATGAGAGTAATACAAGAGAATTATGAAAAAAAATCAACAACTTAGAAAATTGCTTAAAAAATAAAATTGGCCAAATGGAAAAGGAGATACAAAAATCCACTGAAGAAAACAACTCCTTAAAGAGCATAATTGGTCAAATGGAAAAGAAAGTACAAAAGCTAATTGAGGAAAACAACACCTTAAAAGTTAAAATTGGGCAAGTGGAAATTAATGACTCTATGAAACAACATGGATCAATCAAACAAATTTAAGAGAATGAAAAAAATGGAAGAACATGTAAAATACTTCACGAGAAAAAAACAACTGACTTGGAAAATAGATCCAGGAGAGAAAATATCAGAATCATTGGACTATTTGAAAGCCATAATCTAAAGGAAGACTTGGACAGTATCTTTCAAGAAATTATCAAGGAAAAATGACCTGATGTCCTGGAACCAGAGGGCAACATAGGCATTGAAAGAATCCACTGATAATCTCAGGAAAGAGATAACAAAATAAAAACCCCAAGGAACATTATAGCCAAATTTCAAACCCATCAGGTCAAGGAAAAAAAACTGTAAGTGGCCAGAAAGAAATAATTCAAATAATGAAGAGTCACAATCAGCATCACACAGGACTTGGCAGCTGCAACATTAAAGAATCAGAGGTCATGGAACATGATATTCTGGAGGGCAAAAGAGCTAGGACTACAACCAAAAATCACTTATCCAGCAAAATTAAGCATAATATATCAAGGGGAAAAATGATTATTGAACAAAATAGAAGTATTTCAAGCCTTCATAAGGAGAAGACCATAACTAAACTAAAAAATTTGACCTCCTATATCAAGACCCAAGAGAAGCAAAAGAGGCAAAAAGGAAAAAGAAAATATAAGAGATTCAATAGAGCTAAACTGTTTACATCCATACACAGGAAGATGATACTTGTAACACTTAAAAATTGTATCACGAACAGTATAGATAGGAGAATACATAGACAGAGGGTATGGGTATAAGGTAAATTGGAGAGACATTAAAAAAAATTAAGGGGGGGGAGCCAGGTGGCACAGTGGATAGAGCACCTGCCCTGGGGTCAGGAGGACCTGAGTTCAAATCTAGCCTCCAACACTTGACACTTCCTAGCTGTGTGACTCTGGTCAAGTCACTTAACCCCAAGTGCCTCTCCAAGAAAAAAAAATTAAGGGATGAGATAGAGGAGTATAAAGGGTGCAGAAGGAAGAGAGGGGAGAGGACTCCCCTCCTTAGAATGGGGTAAATTATCTCACATTAAGAGATGAGAAAGACCTATTACAATGGAGGGGAAAATGGGAGGGTGGGTGATGGGCATCATTTCAACCTTTCTCTCATCATTATTGACTCAAAGAGGGAATAATATACACAATCAGTTGAATATAGAAGTCTATCTTATCTGACAGAGAAGTAGGAAGGGAGGAGATTAAATAAAGAAGGGAGGGGACTGACAGAAGGGAGGGCAGATCAGGAGGTGATAGACAGAAGCAAAACACTTGGTGAGGTGGGAAAGGGTGAAAGGAGATAAATGACAAACAGGAGGAAGAATAGGATGGAGGGAAATACACAGGTAGTAATTATAACTGTGAATGTGAATGGGATGAACTCTCCCATAAAATGGAAGCAGATAGCAGAGTGGATCAGAAACCAGAATCCTACAATATATCACTCACAAGAAACACAAAGAGAGCAAAGAGAGACACACAGAGTAAAAGTAAGGGGCTGGGGCAGAATCTATTATGCTTCAGCTGAAGTAAAAAAAAAAAAAAGCAGGGGTAGCAATCCTGATCTTAGATGAAATAAAAGCAAAATAGACCTAATTAAAAGAGATAAAGAAGAGAACTATATTTTGCTAAAAGGTACCATAGACAATGAAGCAATCAAATTAGAAGAGTAAGGAATATTCTACCTGTCAGATCTGTGAGAAGGGGAAGAATTCATGACCAAACAAGAGATAGAGAGCATTACAAAATGTAGTAAATTGAAAAGCTTTTGTACAAACAAAACCAATGCAACCAAGATCAGAAGGAAAGCAAAAAGCTGGGAAACAATATTTATAGCAAGTGTCTCTCATAAAGGTCTCATTTCTCATATATATAAAGAACTGAGTCAAATTTATGAGAATACAAGCCATTACCCAATAGATAAATGGTCAAAGGATATGAGCAGGCAGTTTTCAGTTGAAGAAATTAGATATCTATAAACATATGAAGAAGTTCTCTAAATCACTTTTGATTAGAGAAATGCTAATTAAAATATCTTTCAAATATCACCTCACACCAATCAAATTGGCTAATATGACAAAAAAAAAAGGAAAATTATAAATGTTGGAGAGGATGTGGGAAAATTGGGACACTAATGCACTGTTGGTGGAATTGTAAACTAATCCAACCATTCTGGAGAGCAATTGGAACTATGCCCAAAGGGCAACCAAACTGTGCATACCCTTTGATCCAGCAATACCACTACTAGGTCCATATCCCAAAGAGATCACAAAAAAAGGGAAAATGACCCACATGTACAAAAAATATTTATAGCAGCCCTATTTGTGGTGGCAAAATAGTGGGAATTGAGGGGATGCCCATCAAATGGGGGATGGCTGAACAAGCTGTGGTATATGAATGTAATGGAATACTATTGTTCAATAAGAAAGAAATGATGAACAGGCAGATTTCAAAAAAACCTGGAAAGACTTGAATGAACTGATGCAAAGTGAAATGAGCAGAACCAAGAAAACATTGTACACAGTACCAGCAACATCATGTGATGATCAACTATGAATGACTCAATTCTTCTCAGCAACACAATGATCCAAGATAAGTACAAAGGACTCACCAAGGAAAATGCTATCCATATCCAGACAAAAAACTGATGGACTCTGAATGCAGATCAAAGCATATTTTTTTTCACTCATGTTGTTCTTTCTCATTTTTTTTCTTTTGATCTGTTTCTTCTTTTACAACTGTGACAAATATGGAAATGTTTTACATGATAGCACATGTATAAACTATGTCAAACTGCCTACCATTTTCAGAAGAGGGGAGGGAGGGAGAAAAATTTTGAACTCAAAATCCTGTAAAAACGAATGCTATAAATTTTCTTGATATGTAATTAGGGAAAATAAAATACTATTTAAAACTAAATAAATAAATAAATATTGATTAAAAAAACAAAAATTATACTAAATAAAAAGTAGAAGAGAAATAGATGGTGTATGCCTTGAATTTATGTGTAGAAGGTCTAGTCTTAACCAGACAAAATATAGAAGCAATTACAAAAGATAAAATGGAAAAGTTTGAGTATACACGCAGAGAGAGAGAAAGAGAGAGAGAGAGAGAGAGAGAGAGACAGACAGACAGACAGACAGACAGAGAAAGAGAGAGAGAGAGCACTAACAAAATTAATGCACCTAGGATAAGAAAGGAAATGGTCACATGGGAAAAACTGTATCAGATTTCTCTGATAAGGGTGTGGTATCAAAGATATATAAAAAATTAATAAATGTATACATAAGAGTAACAGCCATTCCCTAATAAATAAGTGATTAAAGGATTTAAACAAACAGTTCTCAAAAAAGAATTACAAAGTAGACACAACCACAGAAAAGAATGTTCCAAATCATAAGTAATAAGAGAAGTGCAAATTAAAACAACCCTGGGGTTTTGCTTCACACTCTGTAAATTGGTAAAAATGACAAAAATGGTAATAGTAAATGATGGAGATGTTGTGGAATGGCAGGCACACTAATGCATTGTTGGTGGATCTGTGAGATAGTACAACCATTTTGGAAAACAATTTGAAATTATGCAAATAAAGTGACTAAACTGTCCATATCCTTTGAACTTGAGATTCTATTACTGGGTTTATACTGCAAGGAATCCATCAATAAGAAAAAAGTCCCCACATACACCAAAATATTTAGCAGCATTTTTTGAGATAGTTAAGAATTGGACCATCCTTTCCTTTCCCTTCCTTTCTCTTCTCTTGACTAAACAAATTGTGGTACGTGAATGTAACGGAATATTACTGTGCTGTAAGAAAGGATGTGTGTAATGAATACAGAGAAGCATGAAAAGATCTACATGAACTGATGAAGAGTGAAGTAAGCAGAACCAGGAAAACAATATACACAGAGACTACAACAATGGAAATAGAAAGAATAACTCTATACCAAAACATCAAAAATGAATGTAACAAAATAATAGAGATTAAGCAGGAATCAAATGAAGAGAAATGAGAGAACATCCCCATCATGAGATGGGAAATCCCCATTTGTGGAGATGGGAAATCTACAAGTGTTACACATTGTACATGTTTTAAGGCTTTTTCAATGGATCAATCAGTTGTGCTAAAAATAAATTCTCCTCTAAAAATAATATTTGTCATATGGCATGGTTCTCTGGGAGGAAGGATACTTGGGATAACTATAATGATGTAGGAAACAGAAGACATCAATAACAACTTATTTTAAGAAGGTATGAATAAAACTAATTATTTTTAAATAACAAAAAATCAAAGGCAAAGAATAATCTTAATAACATTTTTAACAAAGTTTATAGGAAATTTCTTTGTTTTAAAAAGGCATAAAATGGTTATAGAAGTCTAGTTATCACTAATAGTGCATTAATACCTAAATATGTTCTCACTTTTTTCTATTTTTGTTTTCAAATGTTCAAATTCTGTTATGGAGAGGTAGCACCTGGTTTGATTTCAAGGAGATAGGTTAAAACCCTGCGTCAGTCATAGTTGTCTTCTATAGTTCCTTTAAGATAGTCCATAAAGGGACAGAGATTAGGCCTATGATTTCATTGAACTAGGGAGCTCCCATTGAGGAACTTCTCCTACCAATGTAAGTTGGCACCATCTTTAAAATGTATCACCTTAAAGAGATGCTTGGGTCACTGAGAAGTCAGTTCACTTGGCCAGGGTCACATAGCTCATACATATCAGAGGTAGGTCTTCAAGCCAGTGATTTCTTATTTTGAGATTAATTCTCTTACCAAGTCAATAAAGAAGAGGAAATCAAGAGAAGATTTTAGACTGAATATTTAAGAACAAATAATTTGTGAAGATCTAACCATGGTGTTTAGAAGATTAATAGAAGTAACTAAATTTGGATTTTTTTGGACTAATATAATCCTCTCTCAAAAATATCAGATAGCTACCATATAAATAATAAGAACAATGTGAATAATAATCATGGGAGTTTCTATACTGCTTAGTATATATACACTTATTCATTCTCCTAGTCTCCAATAGAATGAAAGCTGCTTGAAGAGACTGTTTTGGTTTTGTCTTTGTATCTTAAATACTTAGACAAGACGTGATAGAAGCTTAATAAATGTTGATTACAAAATGTCATATGTTGGCTCTTTCACAACCTTACTAATAAGTGTATAAAGCATATAAAGGACTGTGGCTGCTCATTGTCATGTAACCCCTTTCCTTTAACTATTAAACACAGTGCCATTTCACTGATTGAAGAGTTAATGTATAAGATCTTCCCTACCCACAGCCCAAGCCAAGGGACAAGGAAATTCCCTAACTTATCATTCTGGGATTTGTTTCAACGCAGGCTCACCTTGGGAACTATTCCTTAAAAAACAAGTCTTGAGGTAAACATCCAGAGACTTGTCCAGTTTCTGGGTATTATTCAGAGACATTTTTTGACATAACAAAGATTATTCTTGAGGATGGACAGTTTCAGCCAAAACTCTCAGGTCCTTAGTATTAATCACCTATTCCTTGGCTCCCTGCATTCTTTGTGTAGGGATGATAAAAAAGGTCTTTCTTGGGGAAGTGACTTTGGGAGCCTCCCTAAGAGAGGACGCTCTGCCATAGGGACTTTCCCAACTGAGACCCTGACAGCTGTGATACAGGACTTCCCCAGCCAGATGTTCAGGAGTTGGTGCTTCCTTGGATTAGTGATATATTTCTTCTTCTTTATCTCTCTACCTTTCTGTTAATAGTCTTTGCTTCTAAAACTGTATAATGATATGTAATTACATTTATGTGTATGTATGTTTATGATTATTATCATTATTAAATCACCTATGAGTTAGGAAAAATGTGAATGTGTCTTTATGAGTACAGATCCAAACCTGTGAAACAAATTATAAGTGCTGAAGCCCATAACACCTTACTGTTACACTGATTCAGTATTTGTGACAAAAGTGTTACACGTAAGTGTGTTTACTAGCTAACTAGAGCTTTCCCTTTCAAATACCAATACTTTCTTTTCAAATAAATTTGATGAAAAACTTTCAAAAATGTATTGCAATTTCCATGTATTTTTAAACTGAGGATACTTAATATAATTAATTCAATTCAATAAATATTTATTAAGGACCTACAAACGCCAGATGCTATGCAAATCTCTGAGGATACCAAAAGAGGCAAAAGGCAGTCCCTGCCTTCAAGGAGCTTATAATCTAATGATAATGAAAATGTTCGTTGATTCAAAGTAAGCATAACGTACATAGAAGCAAATAATTATAAAAGAATACAGTTGGAAGGGACCTTAGAAGTCACCTCTCTACAATATCCCAGACAGTAGGTCAATCAGGTTCTGACTTAATACTTCATATTAGAGAGAATACATTGCTTTGCTACTCATTTTTTGGACAATTGTATTTATGAGAATGGTTTTTGTTATATTAGACTTTCTCCATATAACTTCTAGTCATTAGTCATTTCATCCTATTTCCACAAGACAATCTTCAAGTATTGGAAAGTAGAGATTTTGTTGTCTTTAAATCTTCCCTTCTCCAGGCTAAACATTCCCAGTTCTTTCAACCATTGTTCATATAACATGGTCTCATATGTCAAATATCCCTCCTTGATTGATCTAGAATAGAACAATATGCTCCCAGCAATATGGTACTCCAATATGACGATACTCCACATGTGCTCTGATCACTACAGAATACAATGGGACTATTATCTCTCTTTTGCTGGCCCAGTATAATTAATTGTTTAATTTTGAATATGCAATGATACTCCAATAGCATTGAAGGTATGATTGTTCCTACATTAATTTGGTCATAATTTGCTTTGCTTATTGAATTGTGTCTGCAATTTAAAAATTTTCAGTCTTTTCTGTTACAATAAGGGTAACTATCAGCTATCACTTCTTGAGGCTCTTAATATGCTTGCTGCTAGCAGAATCCTCCTCAATCTCCATTCTACTTCATTGCCTTTGAATCTTTGGTGATCTGGGAAACCAGGTAATTAAATTTATCCAAACTCAAGATTTTCATTTAGGTATAGGAAGCTACACATGGTCTTGTAACATTAATTTGACTGTTCAATGACCTTTTACTAATGTATGTTATGTAAAATAAATGCTTGTTGAATTGAATTGAATTATTTTCTTTTTTTGGGTTATGGGAGTCATTCTGTATGGGTGGGTTTGCTGAATAAGTGACTTTTAGTTAAGTGAAAGGTCATAGTAATAATAATAATAATAATAAGCTAGCATTTATATAAAGTTTTAAGGTTTACAAAGCACTGTAATGTATCTCATTTGATCCTCATAAAAACTCTGTATTGTAGGCACTATTATTATCTTCATTTTACAGATATGGAAACTGAGACTGGAAGAGGTTAAGGGACTGGTCACACAACTAGTAAGAGTGAGTGGAATTTGAACTCAGGCTTTCATGACTGCAGGTACTATACTCTGTGTAACACTTAACTACCTATGATAGGATCACAGATTTAGAGGTGTGAGGGATCCTAGAGGCCAGGTGTTTTAACCTTCTCATTTTATAAATGAGGGAAATGAAACCCAGAGGAATAAAATGACTTGCCTAAGTTTACAGAAGTTACATAATAAGGGGTGACAAGTTTTGAATCCCAGTCATCTGAATCTGAAGCCAGTGTTCTTTCTACAATATCACACAGCATCATTGTAATAATAATTATTATCATCATAATTAATGTAATAACATAATAACATAATTATAATAATGTAATTAATTATAATGCTGTAATGAATGTAATAATGATAGTTAACATTCATATATCACTTTAGGGGCTGTAAAACACTTTTATAGCACATATTACCTTATCATATGTGTGTTCTCTAAAGTCTCATATAAAATGAGTAATTCATAGTTAAGAGAAAAGAGGGAAATTCTAAGAGAGAATGAAACCTAAAAACAGCAAATTCTTTTCACTTAGTAAAAATGCATCAAGCCACAGTACTATGATACCACCAAATTTCACTGTCAGGTTGAAAGGATGGTAACTGCCTTTGCTTTTAACATCCAAAAACATTACCCACATAAGGCTAAAATAACTGTGAATTTCTAAGAGCAGAGTAACATTTGCTAGTTGCTTTGAATACAAAATTCCAAGGAACCTTAAGTACCACAGACTTACTTGATGCTCCAACCTGTAAGGCATCATGTGTAGCTTGACAGTCTCTCCAGGGTCCAATCTTCAGTAATATGTATGCTTATAGTTATATTAGTGTCAAGCTACTGAAGCTACTTAACTATGGTAAGTTTAATTACAAATGAATGAAATTTTGAAATGCTTCTGAGCTAAATTATATGAGCTCTTAATAACCAGCCAATGATTACTCTAAAAGGCTGGCATATTATAGAATCTGGTATTTATATTACTTTAGTAGGTGACTTTTAAGGGAAAACATCCTAATTGATTAGGCTGCAATGAGGAAATCAGCATCATTACCATCAACAAATATTTATTGAGTATCTACTATTTCTATGATTCTATACTAGGCACTAAAGAGATATAAGGAGGTATGTTATAAAGAGAAAAGGCATGATGTCAGCCCCTGAAAGGCTTATAATCTAATTAAAACCCAAATCAAAATTAAAATATAAGTGTGCTGTACATTACCAATAAGATGGAAAATCAGACATTTTCTCTGCTATACACAAACTCTCAAAATCCCCAATATAAGAGAAAAAGTAATTTCACAAAAGATAAAGTAATTGCAGTTATCTCTCCAGGCCAAGACAACAAAGTATAAACCTGATGAATTAAGAGAAAAGGCTAATTCCCAATCCCCAGTATATTCACTCAGCACACCCTTCCTCATGAGACCCCCAAGCTCTGAAAAAGGGGGAAAATGGGGTCCACAGGCAGGTGTTCTGGGTTTCACTCAGCAATTTCCCTGTGCCATAGCTGCCAACACACCCTGTCCCTGCTCTCATTTGGTAGCAACAAGCAACAGAACTCAATTCTGCCTGCCTACCCTACTCACACTCCCATGTGGAAGAAGTAGAGGTAGAAGAAAGCAAAAGCTTACTCTGCCTGGGGAAACAGTGCTCAGACAGTGAGTCAGTGAGTCAATAATCATTTGTTAAGAACCTATGGTATGCCAAGCACTGTGCTAAGTCCTGGGGATACAAAAAGAGAAAAGAAAAACCTTACTTACAAGGAACTCAGAATCTAACAGAAGAGATGAGCAAACAAACACCTATGTACAAACAAGTTATATGAAGGATAAATAGAAAATAACTGACAGAGCAAAGGCACTAGAATTAGGAGGGACTAAGAAAGGCTTCCTGTAGAAGATGAGATTTTAGTTGAGATTTAAAGGAAGACAGAGAAGAGAACTGTAATCTAACTGTAATCTAACTGTAAAATATCACTCTGATATTTACAGAGTGAACTGACGCAGGGGGACCACCTGTGGAGTGAGGATGGGAGGCTTTACCAGGTCTAAATGAAAGGGGACTGACATTCATCTAGGATCAGTTTTGTACCCCTTGAAATCACTTATGGCAGCAACTGAGTGAGGCTTATGAAAAATTAATTCACCAGTATAGGAGGAGGATGAGACAATTTTGTGGTCTGGCCCTTGGGGTATACATCATCAAAGGGGAGAGTTGAAATGAGACCAATGGGGGAATATAAGAAAGAAAAAAAAGACTGAAATTACTAAAGATCACAGGAAGAAGAAGATTCATTTAAAAACTTTTAGCACAAGCAGATAAATCAACAGGAAAGATATTAAAAACAGAAGTGGAGATTGCCTACAGGACATCTAAATGAGTTCAAACATCTGAATAAATATTGCAAAAGAAAAGAAAGTGAATCATTACCTGATGAGGCTGAAGACCCTGTGGATTCCCAAAATAGCATAGAATTCAAATGGTTTGAGAGAAATAAGAATCATGACAGCAAAATTTATAGCCTGTATAGCAGAAATAATTGTCAGAATAGAAAAAAAATTGAATCCAGGTTAGCAAATCTCTTCAAATAAATGAAAAAGAAAAAAAATGGTAAGACAAATATATAGAAGTGAAGAACAATCTGGAAGAAGAGAAACAAAAAAAATAATACTTCAAGAACAAGTGATCTCTATATAAGCAAAACATACTAATCTCAAAGACAGGACACAAAAAGACAACTTAGGCATCATAGGTCCTTGAGAAGTAGAAATAAGCTGCAATTAATAATATAAGAAAGCTGCCTGAAACTTCTGAAAATAGACAACAAAATGACAATTCACAGAATCCACAGATCATCTCCAGAAGAAAAAAAAAACTATGCTACAAACTCCAAGACATATATTGGTTAACTTTACCAATTCCAATAAGAAACAACAAATTCTGCAAGTAATCACAATGTATGACTTTAAATATGAAGGAAAGGAAATTTGAGTAACATGAGACTGTTCTTTCTGAACCTACCAGAAACCACACACACACACACACACACACACACACACACACACACACGCATGCACATACACAAAAGAATGGAAAAATGTGTTCTGAAGAGCAAAGGAACTCAAGATACATAGTCAGACTGATTGTTTCCTGAGGCAGCAAACCTGAGCTAATTATCAATAAAAAAAAAAAAAAGATGGATGTTCAATGAAAAAAAAAGGCATTTGTGGCTTTCCTATAAATAAAAGACTGAGCATATTATTTACTTTGCAAACATTCTAGACAACAGAATGCAAGAAAGTTAAATACAACTACCAAGAAAAGCATGTTATGAAATAAATTACCCTTGGGAAAAAAGAAAAACAAATAGATAGCTATAAGTTTAAAGATTATTACAACAAAATAACAACAGAAGAACAATTAAGAGATTTCTTTCTAAAAGTACACAAGGGGATAAAGATGAAAGTGGATCTTAAATATAAGTGATGGTGGAGGAACAGGCCTGAGGCACCATGGGCTAAATCTCACAACACCCTGCCTATAGGTAAATTAATGTTTTTGTGAGATTAAACTGCAAAAAGAAGGCATATAAAAAGAGAGGAGAGAAGAAGAACATATAGATGAATATGTAATGTACTCTAACCAAGTCAATAAAAACAATGAAGACAAAATAATTCTTGTAGTCTCTCAGAAAGAAGAAAGGTTATATATAGGAAGATGGGGAAAATATCAAAGGAATGGATTGAAATAGAGAGAAAGAAAGGAGGAAACTTTGATTCAATAGTGAGAAGATGGTCCTACTGAAGAGCACTACCATGGAATGAGAGAAATATTCTGTAATAGGAGAAGGAAAATTTGTAATGGAAATAATCTGCAGGAATTTAATGTTTAAAGAGACCACTACCTCTGAAAGAGTACTGTGTCTCCATGAAGAGCACCCTTCTCAGAAAAAGTGGAATCAGAACACCTAGAGGTAACCAACAATCTGAAGAAAGTGAGGACATAGACTCAGAGAGATCTCATGGCATATAGGAAAGAAAAATGATAATTCAGAGAACAGAGAATAGAAATGGATCACAATCAGAGACATATGAAAATTTCTAACACAGGGAAGTATTTCTATCCTCTCTAAATAATTAATACCTCTAAGAGTGAAACACAACACAAAAAAAGTGGAGGAAGAAGGAAGAAGGAAGAGATACAGGGCAATAATATAAAAATATTTAGAAGAGGGAACTCAGAATTGTACCTTATTTTAATTCCCTGAGGAACACAGACACTAAAGAACAAATAAATATAAGGACCATGAATCAAAGTGGGGAGGGGGGGGAGGGAATTTAGAATAAACAAAAAGGGAAGAGAGTTAATAAAGAGAATGTAGGGAAGAAATCCTTTTTTTAGGAAAAGGTATAAATTTTAAAAAAAAATTAAACATGGGGCAGCTAGGTGGCACAGTGGATAGAGCACTGGCCCTGAAATCAGGAGGACCTGAGATCAAATTGGGCCTCAGACACTTGACACTAGCTGTGAGACCCTAGGCAAGTCACTTAACTCCAATTGCCTTACCAAAAAAATAAATAAAATAAAATAAAATAAAGTTGAAGGAAAGGAAGGGAGATTTAGCCTACTTAAATCTACTACTTAAAGGGGGGGGGGGGGAGGAGGATTAGAATAAAAAACGAGGAAAAAGAAAAAAGGGAGGGGGGGAAAGAGGAGGGAGAAAGGGGGAGGAAGAAAATAAGGGAGGGAGGGAGGGATGAAAAAATAGAGAAGAAAGTAGAAAGGAAAAAGGAAAAGAGGAAGGAAGGAGAAAAGGAAGGATGGAGAGAAGAAAGAAAGAAAGAAAGAAAGAAAGAAAGAAAGAAAGAAAGAAAGAAAGAAAGAAAGAAAGAGAGGAAGGAAGGAAGGAAGAAAGAAAGAAGAAAGAAAGAGAGGAAGGAAGGAAGGAAGAAAAGGGGGAAGGAAAAAGAGGAGTAGGGAGAGGAGAAAGGAGAGGATGGAAGAAACAAAGAAAGGAAAGCTAGGGAAAACTCCAAAAGGGAAAGAAGTGAGAGTGAGAAGAAGAGAATCTGTGATAATAGGTTGTCTTAAAATAGGTTAAGCTAAAAAAAGCTGGAGACAAAATGCTGTTTTTACAGAGGGAAATAGATTTTAAAAATTTAATTCAGAAAAAAGTAATATTAAAGGAAAATATAAGAAAATATAAATGTAACTCCTATAACTTTGAATATGAATAGATCAAACAATTAAATAAAATGAGAGTGGCAGATTGAAGAAGAAAATAAAACCCTATAATCTATTGCTTACAAGAAATAAATTTAAAAAACAATACACAGAATAAAAATGATGAGCTGGAACAAAATTTACCATGTATCAGGTGAATAAAAAAGCAGGAGTTGCTATCATGTTATCAGACAAAGAAAAAAAAACAAAAAAAAATCACAACATAACAGAAATAAACAAGGAAACTGCACCATTTTGAAAGCAATCATAGACACAGACCAATTAAATTATTTCAGTGATATACTCCAAATCCCATAGCATCAACTGTATAAAGGAAAAATTAACCAAATTAAAAGAAGACAGATAGTAATGCAGTAATATCAGGATATTTTGATGCACCTCTTTCAGATTTGGACAAATATGACAGAAGAGTAAGCAAAAGGGAAAATATAGAATGGAACATGTTGCTAGACAAACTAAACCTAAAAAAAAATGTCATTTTCTAAATGAGACTGCTAAAGAATATACATAGCCTCAGCATCACAGGGAACTTTTACAAAAAGGGGCAACATATAGGCTTTTTTACTATCATAAAAGTGTCTATCTAAAGCCAAAAACAAGTGTTATATGCAATGGGAATACACTAGAAGCTTTTCCAATAAATACAGGAATAAAGCAATGATGCTCCCTCTCCCCAATATTATTTGATCAAGGTCAAGAAGTGCTAACAATCACAATTAATCAAGAGAACAATATTACAGGTGTAAAGATAGCTAAAGAAGAAATAAAACTATCCCTGTTTGTGATGAAATGATAGTTTACTTAGAAAATCTTATGAATTCAGCAAAGAAACTAAAACAATAACATAAGCACATCATAGACTATGAAAAAAACATCAAAAACAACATTTCTGTATAATAATGACAAAATCCAAAAAGCAATCGTTAAAGGGAAGTCTCATTTAAAGTAATCACAAAACATATAAAATATTCAAAGATTAAACTACAAAAGCATCAAAATACTTCTCTAGATTTGAAAGAAGTCCTTAAAGAAATAAATAGCTGGATGAATATTCGATGATCATAGCTGTGCCATGGCAATATAAAACTCATAAGGTTACTTTCATACAGAACTCAATTTTAAAAATAACAAAACCCATTTTGAGAAGTAAAAGACATAAAATATCAAGGGAAATAATGAGAAAAGTAGGATTGAAAGGGAATATTACTTTCAGACTTCAAACTATATTAAAGCAGTAGCCACCAAAAGCATTTTATATTTATTTAAAAATAAAGTAGATAAATAGAACACACTAGAAAAGGAGAATCAGAGGAGAAATGCAACCATATAATCCAGTGTTCAATAAGCCAGAAAATGCAAATGACTTAGCAAATAACTCTCTATCTGATAAAAGTGCCAGAAAAACTGGAAAGCAGTCTGGCAGAAATTAGGCTTAGATCAAAATCTTTTGTCATACTCCACAGTAAACTCAAAATGGGTATGTTACCCTAATATTAAAGATAATAAAATGAAAAAGCAGATAATTTGCCTTTCATAGCTATGGGTGGGTTTGTATTCTTGACCAAAAAAGAAACACAGGCAATACAAAAAAAAAACCAGATAATTTTAATTGTATGAATTAAAAGACTTCTTCAAAAGCAAAATCACTGCATCTAGATTAAGAAAGGAAGCAAATTAATGGGAAATAATCTTTGCAACAATTTTTTTTAAGGCAATCAGGGTTAAGTGACTTGCCCAGAGTCACACAGCTATTACATATCTGAAGTTGGACTTGAATTCAGGTCCTCCTTACTCTAGGGTCACTGCTCTATCCACTGAGCTACCTAGCTGCCTATTTTTTGTGTCAATTTTTCAGATAAGATTTGAAGCATACAGATCAAAAATATGGAGATTTTTGTTAGATAAAGGAATATTAAAATGATGAATAATGGAGGAAAATAACTCCTTATGACATGTGTGTGCGTGTGTATCCTATCACTGAAAGTATGCTTTCATCTTCTTATACCTGCTACGTACCTCTTGATTATCTTTTGAGTCAACAGCATTGATTCTTGCAAGACTGTAGTGTTCTAAGATTTATAGCATCACTGAGCAAATATTTTTGTTAAAGAATATCAATTTTTGCCCAATTTGCTTGAGATTATTGTAAGCTCTGTGTAATTTCCCAAATGCTATCCAGCCTTATCTCTTTCTCCTCATTAGTTCTGGGCCCCGTTATTTATCTGCAGTCCAATGTACATATTTATGCACACACATGCATAATATATATGTATATATGCACACATACATATATACATATATAGTACTTGTATATGTGTATATACATATATACCTTAATATATGTATATACATAGATATATACTTTATATACATACTTTTTGTTGTTGTTCAGTCATTTTTCAGTCATGTCTGACTCTTTGTGATTCCATTTGGGGTTTTCTTGGGGAAGATACTGAAGTAGTTTTCCATTTCCTTCTCCAGCTTATTTTACAGATGAGGAAACTGAGGC
The DNA here is from genome assembly GCF_900497805.2 of Vombatus ursinus. Classification (NCBI taxonomy): domain Eukaryota; kingdom Metazoa; phylum Chordata; class Mammalia; order Diprotodontia; family Vombatidae; genus Vombatus; species Vombatus ursinus. The sequence continues at coordinate 15,352,578 of NW_020954723.1, forward strand.
ACACAGGGTTAAGTGACTTGCTCAAGATCACATAGCTAGTAAGTGTCTGAGGTCAGAATCAAATTCAGGAAAATTAGTCTTCCTGATTTCAAGCCTAGCACTCTACTCACTGTGCCACCTAGCTGTCTTAGTATACATACATACATACATACATACATACATACATACATACACACACATATGCATGCATACAAACACACACACATATTTTAGCCAACAAAATGGCCAATGAACTTAAGCCAGATTATATAGAATAGACATTTATCCATTGATTTCATCTTTGGATTTTTTGTTGTCATCATTGTTGTTGCTGTTATTTTCTGTGTGACTTGTTAGGCCAATCTCTTTAGATTAATCAAAAGATCTCATTTTGGAGGTCAAGTAATGTACTACAACTTGACATGTCCAACTTGATATCATATGTAAAGAAAGCAACTTGTGCAAAATGTAGAAGTATAGATTTGGAGTTGGAATGTATTTTATAGTTTGTCTATTTCATAGCTCTCATTTTACAGGTGAAGAAGTATTTAATGAGCACTTAAGTGACTTTCCCATAGTCATAAATCTTGTGAATGGCAGAATCTCTATTTGAACATAGATCATAGGAACATAGATTTGGAGCTAGAAGAGATCTTGTTCAATTGTTTTCAGCTATGTCCAACTCTTTTATGACCCCATTTGGGGTTTTCTTGGCAAAGATACTGGAAACAGGGTTAAGTTACTGGCCTAGGGTATACAGTTAGTTAAGTGTCTGAGACCACATTTGAACTCAGGAAGATCAGTCTTCCTGACTCCAGGCTCCAGCACTCTATCCACTGTGCTACATGGCTGCCCCGGAAGAGATCTTAGGAGTCATCTATAAATAAGGCAAGTGAGACCCAGAGAGGTCAAGTAATTTGCCCAGGGTCACATGAGCAGTGACAGAGGTAGGATTGAATCCATGTCTTCTGACTCCAAATGAAATATTTTTTCTATTGAACAACACTGCCTCCCAGACAGTGGTGAAAACTTTTGGTGATAATACATCTTTGTGTTTAATATTTAACTTAACGATAATTAAAGATTCACACCTGTGGTTATATTTATTAAGGAATTTTTATGCTTTCCTCATGTACATGAAAGATTCCTTGTTGGACAAAAGCCTTTAAGGCTACATCTTTCTTTACTTATTTTTTATTTATTTGGGGTGGGGGTTAAGGGCACTCAACAATCAATAAGCACAGTAGAATCATGCATTCTCTGCATGATTTAGTCAATTATGTGATTGCAAAGACTTGGCTTGCCATATTTCCTTCTCAAATTTTCATCAATGATCCTCCTGAAACATGTAAAGAATATTCTCCATGAAGATTTTTTTAAATGAGGAGCTATATTGGTCAGTAGTTATTAATATTCTCTCAAATGCTGCTCTTGGACTAATTTGGATTTATCACATTGTCTATCATTTTTTCTGTTCTTTTGCTTTCTTCCCCTCTCTAAGATTTCTTGAACACAAGATCTCTCAGAGCTTCAAAACTGCTTTTCAAACTTCTAGCACAGATCTCCTCAATTTGTATTTGTTCAAGTGCATCTTATATAGAGTGCCGTTTCAATTTCCTCATACACAGTGACATCTGATGTATCAAGTTCCAAATATGGTAGATTCACTGTTGCAAATGATGAAAATACATTATTATAGAAATGGAGATAAATGTTTCATTTTCCATCCATTTGTTGTCCTCTTGCTCTTGATATAAGGTGGCTTAGTTGGATCTCTTGCCAAGATTTCTGTAAATGTGTTCTCACTTCCATTGCTTTTCACTCTTTACAATCTCTTACCCTCCTCTGATGCAGCTCCTTTGAATTTTTATTATAAGCTGGGATTGCCCATAGATCCCATGTCTCAACTTGGCAAGGAGATCAAGAACTTGTTTGTCAAGAAGGCTTCTGAGATCTTTTGGCTCCTTGTGGTGACTGCTTCACACAGATTAAACTTGAGGGGAGGGAGGAGTGGATAAAATTGGAATTGAAAACATTTTTTTAAAAATTGTTTTATCATGTTATTGGGGGAAAATGAAATACATTTAAAAAATAGTGACAACAAAAGTCAATATCTTTGCTTTTTTATCTCTTTTTTTTTTCAACACTGGCAGTTTATAGATCATTATTTAACTAGTTGCAATTTCAGTGTCAACTTTGCAGTTACAATGTTACCTCTAATTTGATACTGATTTCTACTTCTGTTCTAAGTAGTCATTGGTCTGACTACACATAGACAGACGATTCTGACATGACTCTCTTATCTGTAACCAGTTGTTTCCTGTTGGTTAATATACTCAGTTGCATTCTTCGTTGAACTGTTTGGAGTTTGACATGCCTACTGCCATCCAAATATCTTACTTACTGAAGGATTCAAGAGGCAGCATTCTGAGGCTTCCTTAGAATTAAGAAACCCTGGGTTGAAGTACTACTTCTGATAACATGCTGTATGGAATCAGGCAAATCACTTTACCAGGTCTTCAGGCAACTCTCATTTTCCAATATGCATTTGTAGAGGTAGCTGCCTCACCAGCCATTCCCTGTACTAATGAAATTAGAGGTCTATACTTAAAAAATAAGTATTTGTGATTTAGAGATGTGAGGCTTATGAGTAGTGTACATGTTTATGATTTCTATTATTTCTCATACCTGAGCAAAGTTTTCAAATATAGTTTTTATCATCCTCATTCACTTGTGTTCATCTCCATGGCACAATGAAGTCATTGACTAACAAAGGTCATATTGAACAAATATTGGCATGGTTTCATGCTGATCTTTTGGCTTACACTCTGAAGGAGTACCACAAGATAAGAGGACCAAGTACCTTTGACGTGATTTTTTTGTTACCACTGAACATGATGAAACAAATTTTGTTGCTTCCAAAGAGAACTTGTGTGTCATCTTTTCATTTGATTTAAAATTCCTTATGTCTTTCAATTTGGTTTATTATGTGATCATAAATGAGGATGTGGTTCATTCCTTTCAATGGTATAGCTATCAATCATTAGACAGAAATCTCACATTTAGAGCAACTTCAGTTAATTTAATGTTTACAGAATTCTGTTCCTTCTTTTTCCACTACTTTGCCTCTTTCAATTTAGAAACAAAAGGGAGTCACACAGAAATGGAGACCATTTTTTTCATTTTCTTTTGTCATGGGTTCCACAGACAAAGAATTTATTCACTAATAGCCACCCTACTGGCAATGAACCTTTCTTTATTCAGACATCATGGTCCTCAGACAGCTGACTCAGTGTATCTCTTGGATAAAGCTTACCACCTTTCCAACATGGCATAATTTGCCAGCACTTATGGTTCACTGGGATCATCTTGGTGAAAACAGGGTTACTTCTAATTTATGATGTGATGTCAAAGTAGGACTTTGCAGAAGGTGATAATTCATAACTGTCAAATAACCTTATAAATCTATATTCCTTCAGAAATAGAATAAATCAGTAAACACTTGTCTAGTGTACACAAGGAGGATTGAGTTATAAGTAGCGTTTCCTCCCCACCCTCAAAGGACTTAAAATCTAGTTGGGAAGATAATACACAAATACATAAAAAATGAATAGCAATACATACAAGTAACTAATTTTAGCAACAAGATTATATCTACTTTAAAATAGATTTTACCTTTTTGGCCTTTTATGTATAATGAAAAAAGAAGAAAATAAAAGCAACTCAAACAGTCCTGAACATAAGGAAAGAATCTCTCTTGCACCTGTGTCCCCCCTTAGAAAGAAAGACAGTTTTCTTTCAGGGGGAATGGAGTCTTCTCTGCAGATGAAGGAAGAATGGTATATCAAATGGATTAGACCCTGAGTGCTATTGAAATTCAAAAGAAGAAAAAAATCATTGTGGCATAGGATGCTTAAGGAAAACCTGAGATGTGGTAAGACATGAGCTGAACTTTGAAGAAAGGATAGGCCATAGCTATTTGAAGAGAAGGGAGGAGGGCATTCCAAGCATGAGAAATGGTTTGGGCCAAGACAAAGAGATGAAAATGGATATTATCTGTTAAGACTTACTCCTCACCCTCCTAAGGACATGCCCAATTAGAGGGAAGAAGCAAAACAACTTGGATATTTTTTTGGGAGAAGAAAGAATACTGACTCTAGAAGCAAATGACCTGGGTTCAAGTTGCATTTCTGATGCTCACTACATGTATGATTTTGAGTAAATCTTTTATTCAAGTCTCAGTTTCTTCGTCTATAAAATATGAACATTAGAATAGACAGCTCTCTGAGTTCCCTTCCTGTTCAATAGCTATGATCCTATCTCATTATGACATAAGATTAGATGCAGTTTTATTTGCCACTCAGTGTAAGAAAGAGGACCAGTGGGCACAACCAAGCCAAATTCAACTTTGTTCATCCTTGCAGGGACCTACATAATAGTGACTATTGCCCCAGAAACATACACAGTAAATTCTAATCCTTTCATCAATGCTGCCACTTCCACCACTTCCCTTCATCTCAGTCTCAAACAGAATCCCTCCACACTTTACTGGAGTCATAGTCATTCAGGGTGTATTGCTTATACATTCTCATCCCATCAATGTACATCACTTATCTATTGTGTCATTTCAGCATACCTTCAACAGACAACTTTCCCCCATTCTTCTACCTTCCTGGGTCTCTCAGAACTCCTGACCCTAAACATATTTCGATACTAATGTATCCTTATATGACCAACAGTCCTAAATCTACCACAATACTATTAAGATAATAGAGCGTAGGATTAGTATTACCGATTTTAAAGTATTATAAGGTCTAATTGCTAATTTTCAAATGGCTATTTTGATTCAGGAACAGTCATTTTAAAAAATAATCACTCAAGTAGTATGGGATTCTGACTGTGCAGCTCCAGAAGCCTTGGGTTAGGAAATGGATGGCAGTAAGAGAACTGTGCTCAAGTTACTATAGTCATCAGTCATAGCAGTGGATTACATTTCCTGCCCCATTTGATTCAGACAGAGAATGGCAAGACAGAAATAGGGGAACTCAAACCTCCAGTAATTAAAATAGATAATGGAGTTCCCCAGAGCCTGGAATTGCAAAGCTAGGATCCAGTCCCTTTAAGAAAATAATGTCTCATGTTATTACTACTGATTTATAATGTTTAAAAAACCCTCTCTTATGTATGTATGTGTATATGTCTATATGTGTGTGTTTACATAGACACAAAGATTTATACTTATGAAAACCTTGAAAAGTGGATAGGGCAAACATTATTATTCTCATCTCTCATATGAAATAGCTGAGGCTCAGAAAAATTAAGTGTTTTATATAAGATCAAAGTGCTGGTAAGTAGAAGAGTTGGAACCATACTCCAGGTCTTAATCTTTGGTCCAATGCTTTTTCCATAACAACACAAGTAAAAAAAAATTAATTAAGTCACTGAGTCCTTAAACTTACACAGAAAGCATCATACCTCAAGTTTAAAATATGGAGGAATAAGAGGAGGAAAAGTTAGCTAAGAGGATACTACAAGAAATGAAACTACAAATATAAGCACTGTCTGGAAGCCTCGGCAGATACGATGCTCAGTGCCCGTTTTACAATGGCATATAAAACCACGAGAAAGATATTTCCCCTGTAACAGTTTAGCAAGATAAAAATTTGTTTATAGTTTACTCTATTGCCTAAAGCTCTTACTGTCCGATAGTTTCTGATTCAATAATTAGTAGGTGGCAAACAAGCCAGGTTTAAAGTTGTTTAAAGTTTGCTTATAGCAGATACTAAAAGTATCCAAGCAGCCACAACTATTTGAGATGGCTCGCAGTCTATAAAGCAGGAATATTTGATGTGATGGGCAAAGATACTGAAGTTTATTGTTTCACAGACAACTGAAAATCACCCCCCTCATTGCCAGTGATAAACTGCTTGGAGCCCCCATTCATCTGTTTGATGTTTTCTTGCACCAATGTTAGGTTCAATCTTTCCTGGGCTAATAACTCACTTTTGAGCCCCTAAAGTTATTCTTTTGATTCAACTACCTTGACAGCTCAAGGGAGTTCTTTATTAGCAAATTTAGAAAAATGCTTCAATGGTGGTACCAGATGGTGTTATCCAGCTTTCATTGTAGTGAGGGATGTGGATAAATTCAATTTTCCAGGATTTGGATGAGCACTGCTGGTGCTTCTTCCTTCATTTAGACCTAGAAGATAATAGACATTTGCTAAATAAAACTAATATGCTGTCCTTTAGGAATCCTCAAACAAAACTTGCTGATTCCTCTCTATACAATTATGGCTACCTCTCATTAACTTTCATGAGAATTTCCTCTAGTAAAATACCCAAACCAGGCTAGCTTTCCTTCTCCCTAGGTACCTTCCTGGGGTACTTTCCCCTGTTGCTCAACAAGAATGAACACTAGTATGTTAACTAAAGTTAATAGCAATTATAGTTAATAGTGTTTAGTAATTAAAGTATAATTAGGAAAATGTACATATGAGGAACACTATGGTATTGTGGATGGAATGCTGGTCCTAAAGTCAAGAAGACCTGGTTTCAAGTCCTATCTCTGATACTTACTAGCTGTGTGACAATGGACAAGTCACTTAACTTCTCTAAGCCTCAGCTAATTCCTAAAGAGTTTTTCCCTCAGTTAATGAAAGGAGTTCCCACACCACCAAAATCATCAGTCCTTGACATATGTATATACATAAGGACGCATATAAATGAATATGTGGGTATGTGTGGGTATGGATGTGTATTCCTATATATATAATATTTTACATATACTATAGATGTATATATATGTGTGTGTATATGTGTACATGTATAGATAGATAGATAGATAGATAGATAGATAGATAGATAGATAGATAGATAGATAGATAGAAGCGAGGATCATGATCTAAAATGTAATATAATAAGACTGTTTCTTAAATTAGCTGCTCCCTCCCAACCCCAATCATTTTTACTTTCCATTAGTATGGATAACTGAGGGCAAACTATAGATGTATTGTTTACAAATATTTTAATTTTGCAATTTCTAAAATACCACCTTGAAGTATTGAAAGGAAGAGAACCCACTGTAGCAGGTGACTATTTGTACCCAACCTGTTATGCAGCCTTCCAAGCTTACCAATATAAGCCTGATTAGCCAGTCAAACACACCGTACTTTGACCCTAACATAGTCATGTCATTTTGGTCCTCTTCAAGTATGAAGGACAACAACCAAGAAATTGCAACCACTATCAAATACACTAGTTCATTAGTATTAGAGTGAATCTCACTTCTGCCATCCATCCACCCTGATCTCCTCCTGAGGACTGAATTAGCAGGTGCAATAGGAAGACTTAGAGTCAAAAGGCTTAGGTACAAATCCTGGTCCTCCTGCAAACAGCTTGTATAAGCTTGAGCAAGTCACCTTGATTTTCTTGGCTTTAGTTGCTTCACATTGAGTTTTTGTTGCTTCAGTTCACTTTTGGTTACTTCAAGGAATCATTGAAATGAGGGAGTTGGGCTAAGATGAGTTCTAAAGTCCTTTTTCAGTTTTGAATTATATAAACTACCACCTCTGCTACCCCCTTCCCCCTATGACAAATATAGCCAGAATTGGTTGACCTTCAATGCATGGTTAAAAAAAAACATCTTTATATGTAAGCAAACCCACACCAAAAATCATAGAAATATAAGCCTTATCTTTTTTTAGTATGTTCAGTACTTTCACTCCTTTTAAAAATAGTACTAGAGCTTTTAGCACCACACAGGCATCTATGTATTATTTTACATACATTTACATATTGAAATCAAGTGTCACTAACTCCAAGGAATAAAACTAAGTAAAAATCAGTTCAACCTACAGCATCCTTAGTCATTTTTTCTTTGCCTCCTCCACTTCCCTCTGTTAGGCCCCTGTTGTAGGAGTTTCAGACTTTAAGAGTTGAGTTATAGTTTTCTGGAGATCAGATAAAAATTCCTGAGTTATGTGGTAGCTACAACCACTTGAACTGCCCCAAATGGAAGGAGAACTGCCCTTAATATATCATATTAGTATCTCTATACATACTTTGGAGTCTGAAAATGTGATTTCCTTGCTAGAGAGAACTCCTGGTAAGGAAATTCCCTCTACATATGCAGATAAGCAATCTCTTTAAAGACTAGGAAGGAAGGAAGGAAGGAAGAAAGAAAGGAAGGAAGGAAGGAATAATTTAAGTGGGCAACTAGGTGGCTCAATGGATATAGTGCCAGGCCTGGAGTTAGGAAGACTCATCCTCCTGAGTTCAAATCTGATTTCAGACACTTACTTGCTGTGTAACCCTGAGCAAGTCTCTCAACCCTGTTTGCCTCAGTTTCCTCATCTGTAAAATGAGCTAGAGAAGGAAATAGAAAACCACTCCGGTAGTTTTGTCAAGAAAACTCCAAATGGGGTCACAAAGAGTCAGACACAACTGAACAACAACAACAGCTATGTAACAGGCACTGTACTAAGCACTTTACAAATATGATTTCATTTGATCCTTACAACAACACTGGCAAGGAGATACTATTATTATCCCCATTTTACAGTTGAGAAAATTGAAGCAGACTTGCCCAGGGTAACATGGTTAATGTCTGAGGCCTTATTAGAACTCATCTCTTTTGACACCAGGCCCAGCACTATATCCAATGGGCTACCCAGCTGTTCCTTAGAGAGTTGCCTAAGGCACTGAGAGGCTAAGTGACTGTCCCAGGGTCACACAGCTAGTATCAGAAATGGGACTTGAACCTAGACCACCCTACCTCTGAGGCACTAAGGTTGGTTCTCTATCCACCACTATATGCTTCTTCTGTAGATCTATATTCAAAGACAAACTTCTCATAGTTTGTATCTCTGCACCATTTTCCCTCTTTGACCTGAATATCTAGACCAGGGGTGGGGAGCCTGTGGCCTCACAGCTACATATGTGGCCTGGAGGCTGCAGGTTCCCCACTCCTGCTTTGGATCTTCTTCTTCCCCTCCACCTTAATTCTTATCAGAGTATTTTCATGACAAAGTAACTTCTCAGAGCTGTCCCATTTGCTTAGAAATTAGTGAGTTACTACCTGTTATGTTTTGGGGTATTTTTTTAAGCAGCTCATGAGTTTTATTTTTTGCATTTTGTGTGTGTGGTAGAGTTAGAGGGTGAAAAAGATAAGG